>NC_136818.1:27184502-27449502 GCF_951394365.1 Tetrao urogallus
GGCAACTTTCCAATATAGATAGGAATATTCTTTTTTTTTCTTAAAGCAAGGTGAGAATGGGCATGATGCCCAGCCTGAGCAATGGTAAAGCACTCAGACTGCATGTCCAGGTTGTTACATATATTAGAATATATATTGGAATATATACTTGTATACTCCAAACCAATTATTGTGTATTTTGGTTGACATTTTGGTATACTTGTTATATCTGCTTGCCTGTGGTGCCTGCTGCTTAGTATGAACTGCTAGTTTTAGCACTGCTGAACCAAGCAGATAGAGTGAGCTAAAGACAAGTGATGCTGATTACCAGGTGAATTAACATGTTTAGTCATGAGATCAGGATTGTGTTCTTGTCTTTTCTGCAGAGCTCCTGCTACTGTAACTGAGAAGCTGTGAGTTTACAGCCAGAATCCAATTTGCTGCTGTTTTTTTCTTTTGTAATTGTTGAAAAGCAGGAAAATGAAATTCTTAGATGCTATTTTCTAAATGGTCATCCTGAATTAATCATCTACCGTTCAACAGGTATGTTCTGCTGTGGTTTAAAGAAGAGGACAACTGCAGACGCAATTCCTTCTGACCAGTTTTGGTTTAAGTGTGAATCTGTGTTGTATTTTAACCCCAATAGGCAGCTACACCTCACACAGTTGCTCACTCACTCTCTCCAAGAGACAATCCTTCAACACAAAACAACTTTTCCCCATTAAAAACTTTGGGGGCTCAGTGCCTTACAGCTTTCAAGGACTGAATCTACAACAGTGTTAAAGTAATTGAAAAAATATGTATTCTACAAAGAGATTGTCTAGGAAAGTATTTGAAAAGACTTTTGATAAGTGGTTTTAAAATATTAATTGAAACCAAATGAATTTGTAAGATCTTAAAGAATTCCGAACATCTTGCAGAGTGACATGCTTTGTGTAGCATAAAAACTGCCAACTGGAAATCTAAAGGTGAACAGCTTGTGGATTCCCAGTTACACTGTAAAGTTTTGTACAATTCAAGAGACTATTGAAATGTGTTATGTAAAACCTATGAATTCACAAATCTTAAGTTCACAGAACAAAACAAGACTGGTCAATTCACCGGCTAAGACATAAAAGAGAGATTGGGAACCTCATTTACAATCTAATGAGCCTCCTGATGAGGTTAAAAATCATACAGCAATAGAAAAGGCAAATACACGCTAAATGCATACCCGTAATTAAGTTCCCATGTTGTGATCTGTGTAATGAATTTATTTCTTTGAAAATAGTAAATTACCCAAATAACTCATAATTTGTGACTCATGTGAATGAAAAGCATTCATGTGCTGCTTTAAAACTGTGACATGCATTCCCAGATTTCATTTTTATTGGGTAAAAGAGATGTTATTTTTTTTTTTTGTACCATGCTTATTTATAAGATTCCTTCTATCAACTCTTGCAGATGCTTTCATGATGTCTCTGCCCCTGAGACTTTAAAGGCTGTCGTCATAATCCATTTTATTTTAAAGGCACGGTATGCAAGACACAGAATTGACCTCAAGAAAATTACTTTTGTATGATTTACAAAAATGCCACAAGTAGTGTGGTCGAGCAAGAGCCAAATATATTGACTTGTGTAGCTGAAGTAGAATACATTACATTAAATATAAGGTATATTGACAAGTCATCTGTCTGTTTTTTCTCAACATCTGGTCAATAGGAACCATAGGACCATATTCAAAATAGTTGAGTGTGACAATTTGGTTCACAGTAAGACCTGTTATGATTTGGACCCAGTTTCCCCTCCTTTAATCAAAGTAATTAACAGTAGATTAACTGCTGCCTTAGAGGCTTTAGAGTCTTAATTTAAGCTGCAGGTTACATATTTTGGGTAATATCTACATGTTCTAAGGATTTTTTTTCTTATGCGGTACATTTCTTTCCCCCCTTCCTCCCTTCAGATTCATTGAACATCCTCCTTCTGACATATTTTCTATGTTTATACCTACTTTGATAAGACTAGGAAAGTGCAGGGACATGCTTCAGTGCATCCTGTGCTATAAAGAAACAGGATATAGAATAATATATTTATGTCTGAGACTCTGGAGGAGTCTACCTTTGGAATAGACATCGTTGTTCGACACCAGTAAGTAAAAACAGTGCAGCCACTCTCTCATTACCCCATTTCAACAGAACATGGGGAGAAAATGCAAGGAAGATCTCTTAGGTTGAGATAATGGTCACCCATTGGTTATTTTCATTGGTAAAACAGACAAGAGGAAGATTAATATACTTTATTGCCAGCCAATATAAGACTTGAGCACTGAGAACTAGAAAACAAGCCAAACACAATCTTGTTTTCTGACTCAACTGTTTCTGGAGTGTCATGCTGCCATGAGACACATGTTTTTCTTTCTTTTCAGGGTATTGTTTCAGGTGGAGGTATAGGGCACAGGATATTGTTCCTACAACCTGGTGGTTAATTCCACCATTATAAGGGAATGAGTCTTGCCTTGGCAGGTTGTTGATAGTGTCATATAATCAGTCTGCCGGAACTCCCCATAATGATATTTCAGCTCTCGTCCTCTGTACCATAGGTGCCTTAACGTCTTGGCTTGCTTGATTGCAGTGAATGTATACAAAGGCTTATTCTTGCTATAAACCTTTTACTGAAGAGGTTGATATTTCTCTTGTGTCTCTGTGTAATATGCATGTTCTAAGGGCTGCCATACTATCACAGAAAACATCCTTATGTATCAAATAGAGTCGTGATTTTAGACTTATTTTATTCTGTCCTATTACAAAATCAGAAGAGTCTCAGAAAAGAAAATTGATGTGTTGATTAAATTTGAGTATATAAATTTGAGTATATAAATTATATATATATAAATCTATAAATCTGAGTATATTTTAGTGAGAACTATTGGTGATTAGTGGATGGTTGGACTGGGTGATCCTGTGGGTCTTTTCCAACCTTGGTGAATCTATGATTTTATGATTACATATATATATATATATATATGTCCTACTAAAGAAATATCTGTGTTCTAAACTGAGTATTCTTTTTTCTTTGTTTCTTTAGATTAAAATAACTCAAGCAGTTTAAGCCTTCATGCTGATTTATGCATAGTACCTTTACTTTTCCCTGTGGTTTACCCCTTCATCTGTAAGTATAGGTAAACCTTCACCTTAATACAAAAACTGTTGTTCATCTGTGACTGACAGCACTGGACTTGCAGATCAGTTTGTCCCTCTCCTAAATGTTAGTCCTTACTGTAGGGTACGTGTTATTTGTAAATGTGGTACTTTTTTTCTGTTCCTCCAAAGAATGTTTCATTGTGTACTGAATGTCATACATTTTGGAATGAAAACTTCCCCCAGGTTAGGAAGTATTACAGATAAAATGAATGAAGGTTTGAAATTCTTTTTCTTCTCTTTGTGAGAATTATTCTGGTTTTGTTTTTTTTGTTTGTTTGTTTGTTTTTGTTTTTGTTTTTTAACTCTTCTCCTCCTCTCTCATCATTGTAGAAGTTCATTAAGTAGCTTATAAAATGTTAGTATATCATAGGAATGACCTAATTTAAGGAATCTGGTATTCCAGATGATTTACAATAAAGTTTGTTTGAGCCATGTAGAGCACTGTAATTACTTATCATTTTAACTTTCTCTATGAATAGCTGTTGTGAAAGTGTTTGTTCGTTCATTTTGTTGTGGCCTTTACTGTTTACTTACAACTGATGTACTTGGATCTGGTCTGTCTCTCTATCAGCTTACTGATTTTTTCCACATTCTCTCAGTAAAATACATCTATAGTAAGAATAATCATTTAACCTTATAAGCTCTCTTATTTAGTACATTATATATTTTGGAAATTATTTATCATTATTTCTAAAAAGCAATCCTATTAATAAACTCATTAAGAACTTAAGTACTTGAAGTTATATCTTTTAATCTGGAATAACTACTGTTTTTTCTGCTATGACAAAACAGCATCCTGCTAACATTCTTGGCATGTAAGTAAATCATGTATATGAAGAGTTATTGTATGTTTTTTCTTTTTTCCATTTTGGGACAGCACTCCACGTACTACGACGCTCCTATAAATCCCAGTACACTAATGCACATACTATGGAGAATAAGCACTATGGGTTTGAGACATGTGTACTGTTTCAAGGCTGTGGTTTCACTGGGATCACGGAGACACAATGGGATGGATCTCATGACTGGAGTGTTACAACTGAAAGATGCAGACTCTTCAGGAAGGACAGGCAGGGGAAATTTGGATGAGGTGTCACCCTCTACGTCAAGGACAGCCTGAAGTACATGGAAATCTGCCTGGGGGATGAACAATGAGCCAACCAAGATTTTAAGGTACAGGACTAATAGGAGTACAGGGTTAGGTGACATTATAGTGGGGACAACCAGGTCTGGAGGAACAAGCCCTCTAAAGACAAATAGGAGTAGCCTCAAGTTTGCAGGCTCTGGCCCTCATGAAGGACTTCAACTATCTTATTATCTGTTGGAGGCGTAAGCAAACCAAGAATGAACTGATGATAATTTCCTTCTCCAGGTAACAGAGGGGACAATGAGAGAGCTGTTGTGCTGGACCTCATACTCACCAACAAAGAGGGGCTTGTGGGAACGTGAAGGTCAAAGGAAGCCTTTAATAGGCAGTGCTAATCTGTATTTTGTTTTACATCTACCATCACACATGGAAATACTGTTTCTCCTCAGGCCATTATTAGATTTTCTCTCATAATGAAAAGTAGCATCCAAAAATACTGTGGCAAATGGGGGCCTCAGTGCCTCTCAGCATCCCTGTTTAATAACCTACACCTTTTTTTGAGCACCTTCACCTTTTTTTGGCAGCAGTGCTTCTGAGTCAGGTCCTCAATTGGACCATTTTAACATCCCTTTCTGGTTGTGAATCATTATCTGTACATTCTTCTCTTTTCAGCCCCAGAGCTGCAAATTTGTTGGTTAGAGGGGCAAGAGAGGTGCTTTGCCTTCTGCCCCACACAGAGGTGATCTCCCTGCTCCTTCAGTAGTGCTGATTGCCTTGGGAAAAAAAAGAAACAAACAAACAAACAAACAAAAAAACTATTTGAATGAGAGCAAAAAATCTTGTATATTCACTTGCTATATCATTTTAATGGGAAATATTCTTATAAATATTGCTTAGGAAAAGTTGAATTCACTGTGAGACAACAGTTTGAAATGAAATAGAAAACTGAATTGTTTTCGTAATCCTGGGTGCAATTCACTCAGAATTGGGCACATGAAATATTTAAGTTATGATAGGCTGCAAAAAGGACTCTGTTTAAATTCTAAAAGCATTGCGCAGAATCGGTGAATGGTCAAGGTTGGAAGGGACCTCTGGAAGTCATCTTTCAAAAACTGGATCATGTAGTAAATTAATTTGAGGTTTGCAAAGCTCACAATACGTAGGCAACTGTTCTGTTTGTTCCAAGGACATAAAAGCATATTAATGGAGCTTCACGAATCCATCTGTCTATATATACACATAAGTTACAGTAATACCCTTAAATAAGATATTGGTACTACAAAGAGCTGGCTGATGTAGAAAAATCTTATGAGAAAAAAATGTGTGTGCTTTTTCTTCCAGTAGATTTAGCAGGAGATCTGTTGTCCACATCAGTAGGAAATATTAAGGCTTGTCCACCACATAAAGAAATGATTACTTGAAATGCAGGATGTTTGTTTTATTTTTTTCTGTGTTTGAAAAATTGACTGAAACAAAATACGAGAGTCGTAGAGTGGTCTGGGTTAGAAGGGACTTTGTATCACCCAGATCCAACCCCTGCTATAGACAGGGACACCTCCCACCAGACCAGGTTGCTCACAGCCCCATCCAGCCTGGCCTTGAATGCCTCCAGGGAGGCGGCATTCACAGCCTCTGGGCAACTTGTTCCAGTGTCTCACTGTCCTCACAGTGGAGTATTTTTTCCTAATATCCAGTCTAAATCTACCCTCTTCCAGTTCATAGCCATCTCCCTTTGTCCTGTTGCTACACGCCCTTATAAAACGTCCCTCCTCAGCTTTTCTGAAAACATACATTTGTCAATAAAACTTTGTCCAGCCAAGACATTTGAAAATAGTAATTACAACTGAGCAATTAAATAACAACTTTGTTTTTTCAAAGCACCATCGAAACATTAACTAATTAATTTTCATAACACCCCCAAGGAAATTAATGGCCTATACAAATCTTAATGAAGTGTGCTCTTAAAATCCCTAATGCTCATCATCTAGCATTTCTTAAATTAATAAACTGTTACCCAAAAGTCCTTAATTCTATAAATTTAACAACACAATTGCTCAGTGTCTTCCAGGATCTATGGAACTTGGAGAAGTATGACAGAGGACTGACAGACATGAAACCTTGCTTTGAGATGTTTGGAGAATTATAAACTAGAATGAAATCCGACAACAATTCAGGATCTCTTATTGGATTTCTTTTACAAATAATGAACTCTGAAAAGAACATCTCTCCTTAATTGGTTCAGTAAATTAAAGAGGAAACTGTTACTTGGATGTAGTGAAAACACCAAAGTATCAACTCACTTATCATGGCCTAAGTTAAATATCTTATTACCCTGTAATAATTCATGTTATTAATCTTCACCTACAAAATGAACAAAGTACAGTTTATTAAGACCTGGTAATCTCAAAAGTCCAAAATATTACAAATAGGTACATTTGACTAAATTAATTACCATACTTAATAATTCAGTACTTATCTGGCAGTGACCCTCCTGAATCAGACTTAGAAGTTCCAATGGGAAAAGAGTTCATTAACAGACTCTGTCATTTATCAGTTCTTTGCAGAAGGAATCCCTGGATAACAGTCAAAATGGTTCAGAAAATCATTTCCATAAGGACTGGAGAAATACGTGGGAAGAAAGTTAGAATTATATTCTACTATATTGTATTATTTGTTATATAATTTATGAAAATTTAATTTTTTGTTATTGCAGGTGATTATTTAAACAATGTGCATGCAAGAACTTATGCTGGCATAAATCTTATACTGTATATATTCTCATATGACTGCACACTCAAATATTACTTTCCTTAAAATATATAAAGTGTATTTTAAGCATTCTATCACACAGACTTTTTTCTAGATATAGATGTCGATGCGTATGCACATGTAGATAAAGATGATGTATGTGTATATGTACACAAAAGAGGGTAAAAATTCTCTCTAAGTTTCTAGGAAGATTACGCTGATTTTTGAAAATGGTCAAGAATGGTAAGTGGGAATGATAAATGAATATAGGAGAGATGAGTGCTCAGAATGGCTAATAACTTCAGTTTATTTATACCAGTCAGTGCAGGACTCTTCTGTTGGCTGCAGGGTGAGGCTGACCTCACCAAGGTGATTCAGAAAACTGAACATTACCTTTTAAACTCTATTTAGGGAGATCTCACTCTTTGATTTTCCTCTTTCTGACTAGAGGGGGAAAGTTAGGTAGGGAAGCTTCATTAAATTAGTCTCTGTGAGTTACTCATCCACATCAGATTTCAATTTAAAACTTCTCTTATATTTCACATCTTTGGGAATTATTGTGCTTTAAAGCATAAATGCATTTTAGATGGAAGACGTTAAGCAACTGCCTAATCCCACAGAGGACCTTTCAGCTGTGGGTTTGGCAGGAGTAGAAGAACAGCAGGTGACAATCACTACCACAACAGTGCACTTACAGCAATACTGCACCAACCAAGACTTCTAGATTCCCATCCATAAACTGAGCCATCAACTCGAGAGGAATTGACTGCACTCCCTCACCCTTTAGCAGTCCCATATGGCTCTCGAGAAGTCCAATACAAAGAGGAGGCTAACAGTGGACTGCTGTGGCCTAAATGAAGTCACACCACTGCTAAGTGCTGATGTGTGGGATGTGCAAGAACATCAGTATGAACTGAAGTGCAAAGTAGCCAGGTGTTATGCCACAGCTGATATTGCCAATATATTTTTCTCAGTCCCTCTGGCAGCAAAGTGCAGGTGACAGTTTGCTTTCACTAGAAGGAATGTCCAGTATACCTGGAATCAGCTGCCCCAGGAGTGGAAACAGCCCTGTCATTTGTCATGGACTGATCCATATTGGAACAGGAGGAAGCTCCTGAGCGCCAGCAATACATTGATGGCATCAGTGTGTGGGGTAACACAGCAGAAGGTTTTGAGGTAGGGAAAAAAATAACCCAAGTCCTTTTGAAAACTGGCTGTGTCATAAAGCTGCACATGGGATCTGGTACTACTGATGCTATGTGGAATAAATTGATTGCACTGATTGTACAATGGGCTTGAATAGTCATCCACGAATCCTGGATGTGGTCATCAGATAGCTCAAAGGCTATATTTTTTTTCTATATTTTGGAATATCACTGGAAGAGGAAGTGATGCATGCTGAAGAGGCCCTACTGTATATTGAACTACCAAAGAATGAGAAGTATGCCCTGTTCACTGATGGGTTCTGTCAAATTGTGGGAAAGCTTTGAAGGTGGAAGGCTACTGAATGGAGACCAACATGATGAACTGCAGAAACTATTAAAGCACAAAGTGAATCAAGCTGATTTGCAGAACTAAGTGCTATCTAGCTTTCTTTAGATAGTGCTGAATGAGAAAAGTGGCCAGTGCTCTACCTCTACACTGACTCGTGAATGGTGGCAAATGCCCTATGGGGCTGGTTACAGCAATGAAGGAAAAACAATGGAAGCACAGTGGTAAACCCATTTAGGCTGCTGCACTGCGTAAAGATATTGCTGCCTGAGCAGATAGTGTGGTTGTAAAAGTACATCACATAAATACCCACTTACCCTCTTACCCAAGAATCAGGCTGGAAACATACCCTATGCCACATGCCACTGCCTGATACACTCTTGAAAAGCAACTCCTGTGATGATATGGCACCTCAGAAAGAATTCAGACAACAGGACTCATTTCCAAAATAACCTCATAGACACCTGGGCCAAACAGCATGACATTGGGTTGTTGTATCACATGTCATTTTACACATCATACATCAGCCTCTGGGAAAATCAAATGATTCAATGGACTGTGAAAGATTGAGATCAGTGGATGCTGGGACATTCAAACACTGTGATATGCTTTTAGTAAAAGGCACCTGGTTAGATAACACTTGGGGATCTGCCAGTCAAGATGAATCTGCTCAGTCGAACTTCTTACATACTGTAGAAGGAGATAAAGTCCCTGTAATGCACATGAAAAAAAAAAAGAAAAAAAATTTGGTGTGTACCTCAAGAGGATTTAACAGCTAATAATTTGAATTGTATAATGTTAATCGATATATAATAATACATATAATCACTACTGTGATTGCCATATCCTTTATCAATTGTACTGCAGCAAGAATTACACAGATTAAATTAGAATGAATTCTGAAGGAACCAGAACTGGCTTCAGCATGTAGTAATACAACACTATGCATCATCCTTCCTGTCCTGAGTGAATGGTATGAAAGATGGAGACCAAAGCTGTGAATGAAATGAACTCCCTGGACATTTTAGAGAAAAATTTCATAGACTACAGGAATAATATCTGTGTGTATATATCAAAAAGCAGGAAAAGTGATAGAAATTAATTGAGATATATGGGAAAGTGTGGGACCTGAGCGTGATATAAGTGGTACGGAATAAGGGGTGGATATTGCTCTTTCAACTGGGACAGAGTTGGTTTTCTTCATAGAGTCTGGAATGATACTACATTTTGACTTCAGGAGAAAAACAGTGTTGATAATACAATGATGTTTTAGTTGTTGCTGAGCAGTGTTGCACGAAGCCAACGAAGGACATCTCATGTTTTGCCAGTGAGGGGGCCTGGGCAGGCATAAGGAGCTGGGAAGGTATGGAATCAGGACAGCTGACCTAAACTAGCCAAAGGAACATTGCGTGCCACATGACAACATGTGAAAAGAAATACCTTGAAAAACAGTGGGGAATAGGTCCAGACAGGCTATGGCTGACTGGGAACTAGGTGAGCATCAGCTGGAGGGCCGTGAGCAACTGTTTGTGTATCTCTTCTTTTGTATATGTATACATATATAATTATCATTACTATTATCTGTTTTCCTCTTTTTTTTGTTGTTTGTTTTGGTTTGTTTTCTGTTTGTCTTAGTAAATAGCTTTTATTTTAGCCTACAAGCTATACTTTGTTTTATTCCCAATTCTTTCCCAAATCCCACTGGGAGAGGAAGGAGGTGAGTGAACAAATGCATGGTGTTCAGCTACCTGCCCGGTTAAACCACAACAATTTATTTTACAGAGTTACAATTAATACAATTATGAGATTAGCAAATAAACTGTAAAGAATCTAGTACTAAATGTGTTGTATTTGGAAGCAGTTCCAATTTTCCCAAGTTATGAAGTCCTGAAGAGAGAGGACACAAGAGCAAAGACATACTGCTCAAAAACTGTAATTGATTCTACTTACATGAACTGGATTATAAATGTTACACATAATAAACTTTCAGCTCCCTAAAGAATCTGATTTCTTTCATTTAATCTATCTTCCTGGTTTTAATTAGTGTGATGGAAAACTCAATTACTTCTGAAATTATATCATTATAATTTGTAACCCAAAAGAATGGAATGTAATGTCTCTTCATTTCCGTATCTCACTGAAAACAGGGCTTTAACATTCAAAGCTGAAAGCTCTGGGGACAGGGAGGAGTTGTTATACTGATTCTGATTTGGATGGCACTAACTTCCCCCACAGCAGCCAATATAGGGCTGTGCTCTATATTTGTAGCTGTACCCACACTGACATGGCACTGTTTTATCTATAGCTGAGCTAGAACAGGTAGAGAATGACTGCTTTCTCCCTTTGCTTTTAAGCTGTTTTACTTGTTTTTATCTCTTCCTTTAATTAAACTGTTCTTATCTCAACGTATAACACTTATTTTCTTTCCATCATGCTTCCTTCTCCTGTTCTTTTGTGGGAGTGAGAGAGCAGTATGGTGGAATTACCTTGACATCAGTGTGAACCCAGCCTACGATGTCTTACTAGTTCTATCTTCACTGTGTAATATGACAGAAATGGAAATTCTTGTTTGAAACACGAATATCCATTAATTTAATCAAGGTCAAGAGGATGATAGAGGGTTGGACCACAGGTTTAGAGAGCTGAAGAAAACACCTTGTAGTGCTTTCCAGTACCTCGAGGGAGCCTATAGGAAAAATGGGAAGGGTGGTGATTTTAAACTAAAAGAGGGTAGATTTAGATTAGATATTAGGAAGAAATTCATTATCATCAGGTTCATGAGGTGCTGGAACAGGAATTGTTCAAAGCCAAACTGGACGTGGCTCTGAGCAGCCTGGCTTAGTGGAGCATGTCCATGGCCATGGTAGGGGTCTTAAAAATATCTGTTCTTTAAGATCCTTTCCAAGCCTAACCATTCTATAGTTCTATCTATGGAGCTAGTGAGCATGCCAAGCAGGGAAATGTGTACAAACGTAGATCAGCATGAAGTTACCAAAATGACCTGGGATCAAATGTGTGTGCTTGTGTACGTCTTTGTGGGGCTGACTATGAGAAGAGTGGGCCATTGGAGGGACCATGGGCTGGCTGTGTTGTTCTGGGGGAAAGGCTAGATATGTGTACGTGTTCCGGGAATGTTTGTGCTTGTGCCCATGTGAAATAAATGCTCAGCCTTGCCAGTTGGAATAATTCTCCAAAGAATTATGTGTAAATAACTAATTTATTAATTTCTTCCATCTTTCATTGCCATTCTACAACCTCTGTAAGAATTTCATCATGTCCTCTGTAGTATGAACTTTTTTTTTGTCGTCATCTTCTTTTTCTTTCCTTTTGTTTGCTCTCTTTTTTTTTCTTTTTTTCTTTTTTTTTAATTAAACTGTCCTCATCTCAACCCACAAGTCCTTGCACAAACCTTTCAATTTTCTCTGTCGTCTTTCTGTGGGGGTAGAGGGAGTGAGTAAACTGAGTGATAAGTTGGTCAGACATACTAATTTATGTGAGTATGTGATACTGCAGGAATGTTTATTCCAGCAGGGTTATCTAATTGAGGACATGTAAGGTGGGAGTCGATCACAAGAAACAAACCTCCCAGTCACAGTAATTGGTTGGCTAACAAGCTACGGTGATCGCTTCCAGGAAGGGTGAACCTTGCAGTTGGTAAGATTGTGAGCCATGGGCTCCCAGACGAAGGGTGCAGTAATTGCAGGGCTCTGCAAGCCCATGGGGGTGTGCAGAGGAAAGGAAGCAGGAGGAAGAAAGTGGAAGGATAGGTAGAAAAAAGTACAAAAGGGCCAGTTGGGTCTGAAATGGGGCAGGTCAGTACACAGTCTGACCGAGTCCTGTGCCTATACTTTTATATTAATTTCTTCATTAAATATTTTCTTAACTATCTTTTTGCATGCCCGCATTCTCTTTCCCATGTATACACGAGCTGCAAGGACTACTCAGCAGCAACTGGTGACACCTGGATTTGGGTGAGTGAAACTCAGTGCCGGTTACTTCAGTGAGTAAGGGTCCTAACGCCAGTAGTTGGAGGGATCACATCTCTGGATCTGAGATGGTCCTACAGACTTGGTCTCCAGAGTGCAAGCTACTAGGTAACCAGGGTGAGTGAACAGGGTACTAGCTACTGTAGTCAGACTGAGGGTGTAAGTACCCCCAGCTTGTAAGTAAGTATGTGGTGTTAGGTATTGGAATGAGCTGGGTTCCCTACTCCCTACATGTTATCATCTTTAGTTCCCATTTTGGATCTTACAGTTCCATAAATGATGAATGAGAATCCTTTAAAAAAAAAAAAACATTCTATGATTCTATTATTATATGCCAATCATGGCCAAGAAATTGCTCAAATAAGTAATTTGGAAGAAGAAACTCATTTTACTTATTCAAAAAAAAGAAAAAACCCGACCACAACAGCCAATCAACCAACCAACCAAAAAATTCCAAACCAATGCTGAAAAGACATGTGGCCAGCAGCAGGAGAGCAGTGGTTATCTCCCCTCTTCTTTGGGGAAGCCCCATCTGGAGTACTGCATCCATGGCTGGGGCTCCCAGTACAAGGAAGTCGTGGAGCTGCTGGTGGTTCAGAGGAGGCAACGATAGTGATCAGATTTTCAAAGGATAAATGAATAACACACAGTACTGAACACAGCCAGGTTACCACTCCTGTAAGATGGCAGAGCTGCATCAGGAGAAGGTGACTAGCTTCAGATTCTTTGAGTGAATTGGCTTCCAGAGTGGGTCTGAAAGTTGCATTCCAGCACACCACAATTTCTGTCGCTGGAGGCCTTCACAGGTGGCAGCCAGGACAACAGTGTGAGCAGTCCATCCTAACATCCTGGCACATATTTCCAGCAGGTTCAGGTAATGCTCTTCCATCAGGTAATGTTCCATGGCCTAAAACAAGGATCGTAGATTGCTTCTGTTTGCACTGTCTTCTTAGCCATGGCTTATTGTGCTTGTCACTATTTGCACTGCACTCAGCTCTTGGTCAAAGCAAGGGCATCAAAATACCACATCAGCAGAGAACATCGCTTTAAAACCCTGTCTCCATATAAGATGAGTATTAGGAGAACCAGCACCAAGGATCTATCAGAACACCATTATCCTGCAGATAAGAAGGCATAAAAGCAATGAGAAGACATTGAGGGGTCTCACACACTGTAACATAGACAGACTTTCAAAATAAGCACATAGAACTGGAAAAAAAAATTCAAATAAGTTGTCACATGTTGACAACAGTAAATGTAATCAGATTTCTTTGCAATCTCAAATGTTGGTTATTTAAGTATTCAGAGAGAGAACTGTCATTTACTGAAATTTATCTTAAATGTAAGCACCAAAGTAGAACCGAGCCATTAAAAAATTGCTATCCATTTTGTATGATGAATATTAGACAAGCTGTCTGACAATATGTGACTCTTGCCAAATTGAATCTCACAAACATGGCAATCAGCCTCATTGTAGTTAAGTATTAGTTTGCATTTGAATGCATTTTTTTCAATGAGTTTAAAAAAACTCTGTCAGAGCATTTATTTTTGGGTGGTGGTGACTATCAGTCCAGAATAATAATGTTTCATGGAGAATAAATCTAAATAAAATTATGACATAAATCTTGACAAAAATTAATAAGCACTGTCTTATATTCAACTTGCATAAAATTAATAGGAACTGTCTGACCCAATTATGACCCGCCATGAGTTTGAAACTGTTTTCCCTTTCCTTTATTCTTCAGTCTTTCAAACTTGTTCCATGACATTTTGCTAGCAACTGCAGGAACCTGTGGAGCTGATTATATAAATTGCTTGCTCATTTTATATTCCTCTCTCTTGTGTATCTTGAGGCAACAGATGATATTTTTGAAAATTAATGAATAAACAACCAGCTAGTACTGGCTGAGCAGCACATGTTGTTATAGTTTTCATTTGAATCATTACAGTAACTTCAAACAATTGAAAGATTACAAACTAGGAAATTTATTTTATCAGATTTTTATTTTGGATATAAAGGATATTCCATGCAATGTGACATCATGTTAGCAATAAAAGCTGAAGGAAGTGGGGGTTGATCTAGGCAGCCATTGCTTAGAGACTGCCTGTGCATTCATCTGCTTATGGGAGGCCTTTCTACCAGTTGCATTGCTTTTATTTATGCTTGTAGTTGTTTTGTTTTTTCTTTTCCTCTTCCCTTTTTTTTTCCAATATTTATTTTACTGTCTTTATCACAAGTTTTCTCGCAAGTTTTTCTCTTTGTGTTCTCTTCCCCATCCCGCTGGTGGCAGATATGATCAATTGTGCTTAGCTGCTGACCAGGGACAACTTACCATATGTGAGTATATGCAACATGTGATGCATGTGATCGTTACCTTCTGACTCACTTGTTTGAATTTTCTGAATGTTTGGAAAGTATCTGCAGTAAACACTAAAAAATACCGCAGTAAGTGAAAACATCTCTTGATCTCAAAAGTCTGAAATTTCTGATAGTTAAATCATAAGTGAGATCGCTCTGTCTCCTGGGTTACAGCTTCAAGTGCAGACAAAAGTGCCTGCAACTACTTGTCATCAAAAATTAAATCAAATCAAATTAAATTAGAAGGCATGTTTGTTCTTACATATCACATTCTAGTATAGCATCTAGGACATTTGAGTAATGCTATGATACATTAATACAGTAAAACGAAGGTATAGCACTAATAACCCACAACAGCTACATTCAAACAGACTCAGAGCTTACCCTTGATAATTTCTTGTCCTCAGACAATAGCCAGTGGCTGACATCCAGGGAAAAACAACATATACAATAATAGAGAAAAATTCCACTGTTATATTCTACCAATGTCTACATGAAATTTCTATCCAACCTATAATTTTCATAGCATCTTTAGATTCATTTTCCACAAATTCACTGAATTGTTTGCTTGATCTTCTTTTGTGTTTGACACCCACAACGCCTGCCACAAAGTTTTCCTTAATGTAAGTAATGCACTTTTGGTTGTTTTCAGCATAGCAGTACTAGCCTGACTTCAGCATCATGAATACTTTCCAAACTGGATTATGTTAGCAAAGATGCATTTCATGTTCTCTTTTTCCTTTTGCTTCTAAAGCTTCTTCTAGTTTATGGTAGAGTTACTGAACTGTTTGTTGGGTTTTGAAGACTTGCAGTGTTCAGACCATTGCTGTGGTGATTTAGCACTGGTCTGTAGCTAAGCACTGTGCTGCTTTCTCACTTCCCCTCCTTAAAAGGACAGGTGGAGAAAACACGATGAAAAAGATCATGGGTTGAGATAAAGACAGGGAGTTTTCTCACCAATCTGCACACAGCTTTTCATCAGGAAAGAGAAAACCTAAAGAAGCAAAGCAAAACAAAACAAAATACCCCCTATGAATATGTGTATTTCAATAGAGGGTTTGACAAAGAGCAAAAGATGAGCCAAGATGGATATCAGTATTAATGCCTCTAATACCTTTGCAAGACATAGAAGCCCTAAAAGAATTGTGCTGATTCAAACTTTAATTTAAATGCATCATGCTGGGGAAAAATTTGTCCTCAGTACTTTCATATGTAAATCCATTTGTGATTTCTTCTGCCAGAAACTTTTCATCGATTCAGTTGTCATTTTCTGCAACTTCAAACTGACCTCTTTCATTGGAGTTAACCTTTTTATGAGCATGGCATACTGAGAATCTAATCTTATGGAACAGACAAATAATACATACTAAAGCTAAAGCAATATGTTGAAGAAGTGAAAGTTTAGAGCCAATTACATAGCATGGCTACTATAATTTGTCTCAAATACTGCAGCTTATGCATACTGTTCCATAAATTTCTTATAAATTAGAGCTATAATTTACTTACATGACATAGATGAATTATACCTTTGCCTTGATTGCCTCACTTACATTTCTGGTAATACCTACGTCAACATAAGTAGAACTATTAAGCTAAAGAAATGCAGAAAGGTAGACCTACAGTGACACAAAGAAATCTTCAGAGTAACAAATGCATACAAAAAGTTGAAGACCTTATTTCCTTTGCAGGCACAAGACCTACTTTAATTCTCCTTAAACAATTTGGAATGAGAAGAGAAAACTGAACTTGAAATAATCAGCTTATTAGATTAGAATTTGATGTAAATTGGAAAGAGAAAATTGATATGTCAGTACACTGAAAGCGATTTAGGAAAATAGAAAAAAAATAGAAGGAAACTCGCACAGATTAGAAATGCTTCTACCTCATGCTCTTCTCATCATCTGCTGGGCATGTTTTGCTGACAAAGATGTACCAGAAAAATGTGAAAAAGTTGTGCACTCTACTAACAAACAAAGTTTGCATCATATAACTTGTATGTTACCATCAATCTTTTATTTTTCTACACAATGAAGGAGAGAAAGTCTCTCATTCATGAAAAGAAATATTTTTATTGAAGAGGTGGACATGTTCTTAACCACAATATGCATTACGTCTTTAACAGAAGGCTTAATTGAACACATTTTCTTAAAAAATAAAACCCAACTTTCACCTCTTGGTTCTCCAAGTTCAGACTGAAGTAGAGCTTAATTCTCAGTCCTTCTAGGCAGGCAGCACACAGTGAAAGAGGGCACTGTAATGCTTTCTGGTGCCCTGTTTCTTCTGCCAAGTCCCCAGTTCATATAACTACCTGGTATACCTTCATCAGTATTACAGATGTTCTCAGCAGCTTTCATGAGCTGGAAAGCAAGTCAAGAAATTCTCAAAGACACAATCTGAAGGCAAATTTGGAATGTCTTCTGCAGAGCTAGAAATGTTGCTTGATATTTTTGAAGTATTACTAAAAGCTTATCGTGTTGTACAAGCTTATTCTATTTGTCTCTTGGGGTACAGCAAATCCAGAAGCAGACTGATAAGTAAAAAAGAATGAGAGAAACATTAGCTTAAGCATCCTGCCAGTTCTGAACTGCCCACTGTTTTAAATTACACCAGAACCATTACATACTCAAGTTATATACAATATATTTGTCTCCTCACTCAAATATCTCTTCCAAATGCATTGTTCCATCAAGGGAACTTCTGTCATCTGATAGCCAACTAGAATGCATTGATTGATTATACTCTCAACTGCTAATATTATATATTATTTTGGAAATAGTGGCTGCCTTTTAAAAAATGAATGCATGCAACATTTATGTTTTTCTACTTCTATACATATTCATTTATATTCATATTCACACATAGACGTGTATGAATGGACATCAGATGGAAAAAAAGATCTTTCTTTCTCAAAGCTGGTGCCAGACTGGTGCAGTATCTTACATCATGGTGTAAAATTAGTAGAAGTTCATTGGAGGCAACACATTTTATAAAAAAAACCCTTTGCTTGATTAAGTAATGTCATTCAAAAGAGTTTTTAAACTGAATTAGATTGCTCATGTGCAGCCTTGATTCACGTAAATTTTCACGGATGCACTTCAATTGGAATGCATCACATTAAGGTCATGACACTCCTGCAATTTGGTTTTTATAGAAGTAGTTTTTGTTAAGAACAGAATGATGACCTCATCTTTAAGATTTCTGATGTTATTGCTCTGTGCTACAATTTTAATGGGATTTACATTTTTTAAATAGGCTTTTCAGCTTTATAATCTTTAAACAGTGTTCTTAACATCTACAATTGCTTCTGTGGAAACTACCTGTACTTCCTTACCCTTTCTTACTTAGAAGTAAGATATACTCCCCGTTATCTCTCCAGCATTCCTTACGAGATGTAGTCATACATTTTCCTATACTAGCAGTGCCATTTAGTTTCATTAGTATGCAGTTATCACTGGAGATAGATTTTGTAGCATTGTATAAAATAACATGTATTTAGCAAACTTACCAGCAAAAATTGCTAAAATATCCACTACGCAGTATAAGAGAGTATAACACTCCTCCAGAAAGTTAACACAGCTGCAAGCCCAGCTGAAGTGCTTCTACACCAATGCATACAGCATGGGAAATGAGCAGGAAGAGATGGAAGCTATGATGCAGTTAGAAAGTTTTGACCTAATTACTATCATGGAAACATGGTGGAATGAATCACACAACTGGAACACTAAGGTTGAAAACTACAAGCTTTTTAGAAGGGAGGCATGGGGGAGTGGCTTTCTATGTTAACAAGTGCATTTTTTCTTTAAAGAGCTGCCTCTAAAAAAGCATCCATTACATCTGGTGGTTGGGATCTGCTACAGGCTGTCTGATCCAGGGGAGCTTGTGGATCTTCTTGCTTCAACTACAAGAAGCATCACATTTGCAGATTCTCATCATGATGGGAGATTTCAACTACCTGGATGTTCACTGGAAAACAACAAGGCAAGTTGCAAGCAATCCAGGAGTCTGCTCCAGATATTCCACAAACCAACCAAGGGTGAACAATTATTGGACCTGAGAGAATAAGAATTCAAGCTGAGGAGGCAGGAAACTGGAATAGATGAACAAGTACCTGCTGGTTAAACTGAGGGATAAGGAAATGTACACGCAGTGAAAGCAGGGATGTGTAGCCTTGAAAGAATACAGGGATACTGTCTGAACATGCAGAGATGGGATCAGGAAAGGCAGGAACAGAGGGAATTCAATTTGATGAGGGATGTGAAAAATAAGAAGGCATTCTACAGCTTCATTGATCAGAGGAAAAAGGCCAAGGAAAGTGTACCCCCTCTGACAAATTAGTAGGGAGAACTGGCCACAGCAGACATTAAGAAGGCTGACACCTGCTGGTGTCACTAGCATGGTGAGCTGTAGGCAATTTGGAATGTATCAAGGATAACTTCCTGAGGCAGATAATAGACATTTCTACTGGGGGAATGCAATGCTGGACCACTTATTGTCCATCCCCCTAATCCTTACACAGAGGCTTCCAACTGCACCGTCCCTAACTGAAAAGATGTGCAGTCAGTCTTCTGCCTTACATTCATTGCAGCTCCTCCATCTTGCCTGCCCTGCCCCTTCCTCCTAAACAGCTTATAGCCCTTTATCCTAGCATAAATCAAAGGATTCATTCCACCAAGTCTCCCTAATACCAACGATGCCATAACTGCGGGAATGAACCTGTTTCCATTTCTTCCTATTTATTTCATATATTACCTGTATTGATGTACAGGCATTTCAGGTAAGTTCACAAATCTTTGATGCTCTTTGGACCAGCTCATTAAGCTGACTTGCCTACAGCTTTCCTGGTGGTATTCTCTTCCCTCATCAAGTCCAATTTGAAGCCCTCTCAACAAGTACTGTTAACTTATGGGCAAATAAATGTATTCTCCATGTAGACAAGTGGATCTTGATGTGTCCCAGAAGACCTTATTTCTCAGAGAGTCTGCCATGGTTGGCAAAGCCAACCTTTTTATGATTCTACAATTCTACAGTTCTGTTTCCTTGATTCTATATTGCTGCTAAGAATTAACACTGGAAGCAATCTCTTCAAATAGACAGTTTGAACAAACAAACAAAAAAACCCCACTGGAATTAAAATTACTGTTTAATAGTACAGGAAATTATATACAGTATTAAAGAGACACATAGATGTGATCCTGCTCAACATGTGTCTTTCTCATGGTACATATCTTAATGAATATACATATATGTATAAAATAAATGAGAGGCCCAGATCATTCTGAATTTTTGGTTTAAAATCAATATTTTTTACAAAGTGAGTAACATGTGTTTTCTCTAAGGATGTGTTTATGTTGTTTCCTTCTTTGTTATTTTCCTTCATCCTACATAAGTTATCAAGACTGAAAAACAAGGTTTTCTGATTGTGTATGAGAAAAAAAAAAGTAAAAAATAAAATTGAATGCATTGTATGGCTAGAAGTCACAGACATGGCAAGTAGGCAGTGCTGCCTGGGATTTAAATCTTTACTATTTCTGACCTAGACAAAAACTATTAAGTCAAATCATCTTCTTGAACTTAGTCTCCAGAAGATATCATATAATATCTCAAGACAGATAAGATTCTATCAGGTTTTTGAGCTACACAGAGAAGAAGTATTTCAGCAGGTTATTTCAGCAGGTATTTCAGCTTATTCTCATTCCAAAATTAAAGACAAAAAAGAAAATAGCATTTTACCATTTCTTTTTCTGAAGGCAATTTGTTGCAGTTAACAAACACTTGCTACATTCATAACTCAGAAATGAATCTTTATTTTTAGATAAGTCAATTTGATTTTCTTCAGAAATAGGAATGTAATGGTTATCATTTTGTGAAACAAATGTAAAGAAAAGAGGTGATCCTAGGATGAAAAGAATGACAATGTGACCTTAAGGACCACATTCTGTGACAAGAGCTGCTGCATTTCTATGCCCTCTCTGAGTTATGTATGCATAGTTATGAGAGAAGGGACACATAATAAATTTAGGGTGGAGAACAACATAAACAACAAGAGGAGTTCTAATGGAATAAATTCTGTAGCTGGAGAACTGCCTCTACATTTCCACTACTTCAGATGGAGAGGATGCAAGAACCTGAAGATCCTTCAATGTCTGAGGAAGCTCTCAAAGAAACAAATTATGAAGACACCTACTTATCCTAATTTTGAGCTGCTTCATAACAAGCAATCCTTTTTTTTTTGTGTTCCACTCTCTTCAGAGGGCACTATCATAAATTGCAGCTGCACAAGCTTTAAGCAACATCCCTAGAATTGAAGCTAAATTATGCCCATATGTTTTTTCAAGCCTACAAGTATTCCCAAAACACTTAAAAAATAAGAGTGTTACGAACAAGAGAAGAGAAGGGAAAGATGAGACTATGAATATGAGAGTATTCGTCTAAGTGTATAATGCTTAGGAAATTTTTATAGGGACCTTACTGCCAAAACTATAAAGCTGGAGGACTACTATCCATTCCTGTTCTCCACCACCCTTGACCTGGCTGGACACGCTTCTTTTGATGCAGCCCAGGATATAGTTGGCTATCTGAGCTGTGAGGTTACACTGCTGGCTGCCATCCACCAGCACTCCCAGGCATTTTTCAGTTTTTCTTGCACCTGCTGGCAGCACTGTTTCTGATAAAAGCCAGGATGCCATTGGCCTTCTTGGCCACCTGGGCACACTGATGGCTCATGTTCAGCAGACTGTAGACCAATGCCCTCAGGCACATTTCTTCTATATAATCTTCCAGCCACCCTGCCCCAAACCTGTAGTCTCACCTGGGGTTGTTGTGGCCGAAGTGCAGTACCTGTTGAACTTCATCCCACTGGCTTCAGCCTAGCAATCCAGTCTGTCCAAATCCCTTTGTAGGGCCTTCCTCCCCCCCCCCCCCCCGGCAGATTAATACTCCCTGCCAACCTGCTGTCATCTGCAAACTTGCTGAGGGCACATTCAGTGTCATCATCCAGATCATCAATAAAGATCTTGAGCAGGACTGGCTCCAATACTGACCTCTGTGGAACACCACTCATGACCAGTTGAATGTAACTCCATTCACCACCACTCCCTGGGCCTGGCCCTCCAGCCAGTTCTCTACTTAGGAAAGAGTGCACCTGTCCATGCCATGGACAGCCAGCTTCTCAGGAGAATGCTTTGGAAGACAGTGTCAAAGGCTTTGCTGGAGTCTGGGTAGGCTACTTCAAGACTAGGCAGACTATGTCAAGCTGTTAAGTTGCATGATCTTTCATTGATTGTTTTACTGTACGAGAAATGTGGTAAATTCCGTCTAGTAAAGTTTCCGAACAATTATAGGCTGCAAATCCTCCAAATTCAAAGCAATAATATGACCTTCATTGTCAATGTCCTGATTTATGAGCCTATTTCTGATGATAAATGCAAAATCAACATTAATCCTTTATCTAAAATAGAAATACCTCCCTATAGATCTTCTAGTTTTTTTTTTTTGTTCTCTCAAGCAGAAAACATTCCCCATCAAGAAAACATTCACATTTTTTTTGTAATAAAAAGTAACCACTCAGTATTTCCTCATGCTGTATTTGATGCATATTTTATATAAAAATATCACATTCTTTTGAAGAAATTAGAACTTCTATAATAAAATGTTTGTTAGCCCCCTTCTTTTTCTTACATATTTATTTAGTCTTTTCCTGATATATTTTGTACTAGCTGAATGCAATCTGAATTTTGAAAATTGAGAAAATACCTTTTGGTGGGAATTAATTTCAGGTCTCTGTTTTTCTTAAATAGGCATCATGGAATGACATCAAATGCAACAGACTGACCCCTCCTGCCCAAAGCAGAGTCATGAATGTTGGGTTGCTCAGGGCCATATCCAGTATTGTTTTGAATAATTCCAAGGACTGAGTATCTGTAACGCCTCTGGGGTAACTTGTTCCAATGTTCAGTCCTCCTCACAATAAAATCAGCTTTTTCACTCCCAATGGGCATTTAGACACAGGGATAAGATTCCCCTGAGCACTCTCTTCTCCAAGCTGAATAGACTCCATTCTTTTAGCCTGTTCTCATGTGAGAAATTGTTCTGTCATTTGATCATCCTTGTACACTTTTGCTGGACTTGCTCCAGTATGTCCACGTTTCTTTTGTACCCGGGACACAGCACTCCAGATAGTCTCACAGCAGCAAGGAGCAGAGGGAAAAAAAATTCTTTGTAGTGCAACCCAGGGTGCTGTTGGCCTTCTTCGACACAAGGGTTCGCTAATAGCTCATGCTTAACTTACACTCCATCCAACTGTTTCTCTGCCAAGCTACTTTACAAGCTGATCATCATCCAGTGTGTATTGGTACATGGGCCTGTTCCTTCCTCGATGCAGAATACTGTGTTTTCCTCTACTCAACTTTGTGAGATTGTATCCGACCATTTGTTGTGGTTTATCCCAGCAGGCAACTGAGCACCACACAGCCACTCATTCATTACCCCCTACGGTGGAATGGGAGAGGGAATCAAGAAAATAAAAGGTAAAACATATGGGGTGAGATAAAGACAGATTAACAGGGTAGAAAAGGAAGGGAAAATAATAATAATAATGATAATGATAAAAGAATATACAGAACAAGTGATGCACAGTGCAGTTTCTCACCACCCACTGACTGATGCACAGCCAGTCCCCAAGGACCACCTGCCTCCCTCACCACAGCCAGCTCCCATCAGTTTTTTATTCAACATTACATCATATGGTATGTAGTATCTCTTCAGAAAATTTGGGTCAGCTGTCCTGTTTTTGTCCCCTCTCAGTTCCTTTTGCACCCCATATCCTGCTGACATACTGGTCTTATACTGACAGATCAGTATAAGAAACAGGAAAGTATTTACCTTAGTATAAGCACTGCTCTGCTGAGCAGCCAAATCAGTGTCTTATCAGTATCTGGAAAGATATTAGGAGGTTGCTGGTTTCCTGCCTCTTCTGCTTGATTTCTGCTGCAAGGAGATTGAGAGCTCTTGTGCTATCAGTAAGGTGTCCTTAAAGAGTTGCCATCTCTGTTCTGGAATCAATAAGTAAATAAATCCATTGCTCTCCCCTTGTTCACTCAGACAGACATTTTCTTGTAGAAGGCTCTCAAATCGATCAGATGATTTCCACTTCCTTAAGCCTATGTTTATTAACTCCTCAATCACATTCTTCTCCTCCATATATTTGGCAGTGGATTCCAAGAAGGTTTTGCTCAACCACTTTTCCAGGCATTGATGTGAGGCCGACAGGCGTGTAGATTCCTGGATCCTCCTTCTTGAAGATAGGAATGAAATCGCCTTTCCTTCAGTCCTCAGGATCACCATAACCTTTCAAACATTATTGAGAGTAGCCTTACAATGACACTGAGTTGCATCCTTAGCATCTGTTTTATCAGGTCCTATGGACCTGTATATGTCCAATTTGTTTAAATGTTCTCAAATCTGAACCTCTTCCACCAAGAGTCTTCCTTGCTCTAGATTTTCTCACTGGTCTCATGGGCCTGAGATTTATGACAACTGGTCTAACCAGTTAAGACTATGCAAGAAGGCATTGAATACTTCAGCATTTTTCACGTCCTTGTCACTAGGTCCCCTGCTCCATTCATCCATGTATCCAGACTTTCCTTTACTCCTGAAATACTTGTCTAACCCTTCCTTATTTCCTTTCACAGCCTCCACCAACAAACAACTCCAGGTGAGCTTTGGCTTTCTTGATCCCATCACACCTGCATGCTTGGACAGAGTCTCTGTATTCCATCTGATGCTGCTTCCACTTCTCAAATGTTGCCTTTTAATGTTTGAGTTTTATGAGGACCTCTGTTCATTGATGCAAGCCTCCTGCCACCTTTAATTGGTTTCCTATTTACTGGGATGGACTGTTCTTGAGCTTGGATTAGGCAATTCTTGAAAATCAACCAGCTGTCTTGGACACTTCTTCTCTGCACAGCCATACCATATGTGAATCTTCCAACCGGAAACCTTAACAGGCCAATGTCTTTTCCATAAAGTCCAGTGTTGTGATCCTGATTTATGATTTTTCATTCCACACAGAATCCTGAACTCCACCATCTCCAGATCACTAAATCTAAGTCTGAACTTCACATCCGTGACTAGTTCTTCATTTTCTGTAATTGTCAATGTCTGCTGCCATTGATTCATTGATTACCTTTTCTCATCTAGAAGCATCCTGGATTGCTTCTGCCCTTCAGTGTTGTTCCATCAGTAGGTAACAGGATGTTTAAGATCCTCTGTGAAGATCTGGACCTGCAAACATGAGGCTTCTTACAGGTATCTGAAGACAGTCTCATCTACTTCATTCTGATCAGGTAGTTTGTAGCAGACATTTAGCACAACATTTCTGAACTTGGTTTGCCCTCTAATCTTGACCCCTAAGATCTCAATAGACTCATCATCCACTCCAAGGGAATGCTCTGTGTGTTTCAACTACCCTCTCACATAAATGGCAACATCACTCTGCCATTGTTTTCCTAGCCTGTCCTCCCTAGAAAGCCTGTATTAATCCACTGCAGCACACCAATCATGTGATCTATCCCATCACAGACCTGAAATAACTCTTGTTTGTTCCCAATATTCTGTGCATTATTGTACAGCACTACAGAGATGTCCCAAGACATTCTGATTATACCCTAATTCTGTCCAAAATATACTTCCTTTTTCAGGTGCATACACACCCTGTGGGTTTTTTAGCCCTATTTTGTTGATGACTACGTCCCCTCTGTTTATGGCATGCCATACACCTTATTTGCCAGTCTACATGAGCACTGTATCATTTGATTGTGGATTATCATGTTCTTCCTGCATCATTACTTATTTAAAGGTCTACTCACCATGTTGCCCAGACTTTTGGCAGAGATGCTTCTGCCTCGCTTGGTCACAAGCATTTCAAATCTTCCTAGAAATTCTCAGTTCTCCAACAGAGTACCATGGTTGTAGAAAACAACACCAGCTGGGCAGATGGGGATCTTTGCTCCCATCAGCAAGTAGTCACCCACCGCTATGATTTCCTTGTTCCTCCTGGTGCTATTGAGTGGCTCAAACTCAGAGAGCATAGATGCTTCATTTAACAGATCTCCTAGCCCCTCATCTGCTACAGGGAAACTGAGACTCTGCATATACAGCAAGACCTTCTCGCTTTATCAGAAATCACAGCCTTCAAACCTTCACCATCATGGGAGTCTCGGTTTCCCATGCTAATTAACATGGACTCTGCTTGCCCCTACTTCACTACAGCTGTGTTATGGATTGGATCTTCAATCTCTTTCCATTATCCTTGATGCTGCGCAGTGTGCTGACCACTTTCCCCCAACTCCTTCACGTGGCAGAAGAGATCCTCCACCAGCAACCACTTCTTGCAGCTTCTATGCTCTTGCCCCAGCCTTGTTAAGAGATCCCAGACGCTCACCAGCTATATTTCCAGACATGGAATGCTTAATTCTCCCTCAAGAGCTCAGTCTAAGATCAGACTTCAGCTATGCCCGGGGTAGCAGTTCCATTGGATGCAGGGTATCATTTCCTGTAGCAGATCACGACCATTGCTGAGCACATGGAAACTGCCTGCAGTGATTTGTGAATGCCTCCTGTACACCTTTCTGAACAAACTGCTACAGAAACTGGTAATACACAGACACAACGTGACATGTACATAAACTTGCTACTTTAAGAAACATATTATTGTTTTACAATTTTGTGCATTACTTTTTTTCTAGGATCTCTTAAACAGTTTATCACTAAGGACTAAATGATATTTTATTTGAAAGGAGGATGAATATTGTGACAATGATGCCTTCTGTTAAGATTACACATACGAACATCTTTTATTACTGGAGTTTTTATATAAATGAGCAAAGGTAATTATTCCCAACATCTTACTATTTGTAACATTAGTTATCCATGATGGGACAAAAACAAACGAACAACAACAAAATCCTACAGAATTTTTTTTTTATTATTATTATTATTATTATTTTTTGGATGAAGAAGCATGATATCTGTGTTTCTTCCTCAGTTTTGGGGTCCACTTGGGGCTATTTTGCTGTTTTCTTAGAACAGTCAGCTTCCTTCTCATTGATAATCAACTGAGTTCTGAAAATTACACACTAATGAAAGACAACACAGTCATCAATTAGAGCCTGTGTGTGCAGGGAAAGGCATGCCTTACTAAAGCCATAACATTTTATGACAAAAATACACACCTAGCAAATAAAGGAAAGGCACATACATGGCTTTCTTTGTTTGTTTGCTTGCTTGTTTTTAATCTAGGAAATATTTGATTTTCACAGTCTCTTTCTGGACAAAATGTCCAGCCTACAGACAGACATGTACATGAGACAATGAGCAAACAACTGGCTGATGAGTCAGGCCCAAAGGATTATGGTAAACAGGGTTATCTGAGGCTGGTTACCAGTCTGTAGTGGAGCTCTGCAGGACTCCATTTTAGGACCAGTTCCCTTCAGTGCTTTTACAAACGATCTGAAGAAAGGACTCCCCTACTAAGTTTGCAGGTGATTCCATATTAGGAGGAATTGTTGATTTGCTTCAGAGTAGACAGGCTTGGTAGAGAGATCCTAATAGATTGGAGTACTGGGTAATCACCAACCATGTGTGCTTTAACAAGACCAAATACCAAAATCTGTAAGGTGTAAACCTGGATGTTTGTATATGATGGCAGACAAGTGGTTGTAGTGCAGTCCTGCAAAATGGTATCTGAGGGTTTTGGTTGATGAATAGGAGTCAAACATTGTGCTCTGACAGCCAAAAGGGCCAATCGTATCCTGGGGCACGTGAAAGCACAATCTAGCTAACTTGTCAGAAGACTGTCAGTCAGCATTGGTGTGATCTCACCTTGAGTACTGTGTGCAGTTTTGGGCTCCACAACACAAGAAGGATATCACCTAAAAGAAATCGACAAACATGGTGGAAGGAAGAGACACCATGCTTTATGAGGAGTGGCTGAGGAAAACACAACCTTGAATTTCAGCATGATATTGTCCTTCAGTGACAAGAGATATAAAACCCTCTATAATATTGTGAAATTATTTTAAAAACCAATGGTGCTTAAAATAGGATCCACTAATATTACTCTAATTCTACCTCACAGATGTTTGGGGCATAACCAGCCTCTGCCACACTCCATGCTGATGATGAAATTGTGGTATTTCAAGGCAGAAATTTATGAGCTAAATGACATAGAAGATGAAGAATTATTCAAAGGCTTCAAACCCGTTTGCAAAAACATCTCGCACTCAGAGGCCAACATCAAAGGAAGCAGTTTTTATTTTTACATAAAAGTAATGCCTTCTCAAGGCTAACATGATTCAGTAGCTAAGGCACTGTTTCAGGAAAATTGTTCCCATTAAGACATCCCCATGAACATAAACATTCCCTATGAACATAAACATTACACAGCACAGAGGGTAGAGCTGTCTCCAGACTGTATTTTTTAGAGCTAAGAACCAGAAGCGATGCTTTCAAGAGTGATTCTAAACTCCTTCTGTTTCTGTTTGCTATTACTGCTGTTGTGGTTTTTAATTTGTTGTGAATCAGGCTTGATATTCAGAAGACTTGAGGTTTATTTGATATCAGAAATATCTGCATATGCTCAGTACATGTTAAAGCACAACTGAAAAACTGCAAATCAGAAAAGTCCCCAAAAAATTTTTGAAGGATTTTAGCCTACATATGTTAACCTTCCTTCTATTAAGCGTACCAATTATTCTGCTGTGTTTTATTCTACATCTATCTTCCAATCTCATCGCAAGTTTTTAATTTGGCATAAAGGGAAAACATCAATCTTGCTAATGGAATTCAGTGATGCAGTTATGTACACAAACATAGAGGAACTATAGTAATCTTCATAAGAAAGGAAAAATAATAACATAAATAAAGTACGATGGTTGTCAACTATTTTTGATTAGTAAACGAATATGATGATATCATTGCTTGCTAGTAATTGTAAATGTGATAGATTAAATTGTGTAGCCACCAAATTTTATGTATTTGTGTGCTAGTCACTGTGGTTAAGATGTGACCAAACAATTAACATATACAATAATTTATATAAATAAAATAGATTTATTATACAGAAAGCATATTTAGTTCTGTGGTTCCAGTTCCCTTCAAGATTTGAAATTTTTGCAGCCTGCTGATGCCTGAATTTGACAATGAA
The DNA here is from genome assembly GCF_951394365.1 of Tetrao urogallus. Taxonomy (NCBI): domain Eukaryota; kingdom Metazoa; phylum Chordata; class Aves; order Galliformes; family Phasianidae; genus Tetrao; species Tetrao urogallus. The sequence goes on from NC_136818.1 coordinate 27,213,535, forward strand.
AGAACAGGACGATGTATGGAGAATTTGTGGTTAATTGAGACAGCTAACAAGAGATGCAGTTATACTCTTTGCAACTGCTACTTACAGATGTTTTGTGTACCACAGAATTCTGCATGTAATTCTGTATATAAAAATTCTGTATGTAACACCAGTGTCATTTTTCCTGTGTCATTTTCCAGGGTTTCACAGTGTAACATGATCATGATTTTTAAGGGACTTTTCCGTCTAGTGCTTCAATTACCGGAACCAAATCTGACCTGAAATCTTTAGATCAGAACTGGTGTTAACATGCAGTGTATTCCAAAGGCCAGTAAGTCATTACAGTAAAAAAAACAAGCAGAATCATCTGCCAACACACTGCTGAGGAGTGCCTTACACCTTTGGTATCTGTAATATGTTCAGAATGAGTAATTTTGTCACATCACAGACATGCTTGTAGCTGCAATGAATTGTTTCGATGCCCTTGTCTTTTTAATGATAAGCAGATCAACATTATTTCACCAAGACAAACTGGCTCCTATATTTAAAGACAGATATTCATATCATTAAAATAGTATAATGAAATAAATAAAAGTGAGATCTTGAATTCATTAAATGGCTTTCGCTTATAAGACCCCAAAAATATTTCATTCTATTGTACAGAATGATGTTCAGACATATACATACAAGTTTGATGGCTATTGTCAAAAGTGAGTCATATGGAGATTAAAATTAAAGTTCTGTTGAATTTCAGATTTAAATGTAGCTTATGTCCCAAACTTTTCTTTATATGACCTTCTATCTGCATAATAAATTTGTATTTCTGAATGCAGAATTTGAGCAAAATGGAAATATTAGTGGAGGCATCTTCTAGATTTCACTTATATTTCAGAATGAAGCTTCCAATTCATCTTACTTTAAAGACTGATAAAAGTGGGTGAGCATATCACAGGAGCCTTACTTCTGAAAAGGAGGAAAGCACTCAGCCCACAAAAATCGTTGAAGTAGGAAAAAAAAAAAGGTGATAAGCATTCTTAGTGAGATGTTCTGCATCAAAATTGAAGCTATGATGAATGGCATAATTTTTTTCTTGTCTGAATTATATTTTTTTTAGGCTGTGAGGACTATTTACAGCTTTCTTAAAAATTGTGAGAATCAAGGATTTACATCTGGTGCTGACTGACTGTTGTATATTAATTAAAATATAACTGTGCTGGCTATGTTGTCACATATAATTAGCTGATGAACCATAATGCAACCTTTGCACTAGACACACAGGTAATATTAGAGAGTTCACAAATGTCTGTTCTTGTTACATCTACTGATATCACCTGCTAAATCAGACTATAAAATGTTTCAGCGTAGAAACTTAGAGCAAAATGTTCCCGACTACTTTTGTTCTGGTAATGGGACACAGGCAGTGGACAAAGGTTTCAAACTGGACAGTTTCCTGCCCTGTGAATGAAAAATAATGTTTGTATTACAGAAGCATTAGTAATCAATCTTCATTTGTATTGGTCAGGAAAGACACAGTCACACTTAGATAAGTGGAAAATCATGTGTTCTGCCTGTACTAAGTAGAGAAGTACTACTGAAAAAGAACAGTATCTATGTAATCAGTAGATTTTCCCAATCATTGTAGATAAGACTTAAGTGAATTCTGTCCTTTTATAAAATAATATGATACGTAATGGTTGTTTGGAGCTCTTCAGTTTATAAAATTTACTCCAAACTCTCCTGTTTTAGAAAAATTATGTTGAAAATTGAAGCTTAAGCAGATATTAAGCTTCTTGTAGAAAGAACATTTTAAAATCTGTTTGTAAAAGGTAAGAAGGACACAACTTTTTTCTCTTGCACCCAGACAGTCACTAAGAAACAGTTTGCAGATTTTTTTCACAATTTATCAGTTAAAAAAATGAGCTTTGTGAAACAACGAACATTTCAAACTTCCTTGGATGTGCTTAAGACTATGTGTGCAAATGAAGAAAGCGATGTTCTTTTCCTCTGAAAACTTTCATTACTTCTTAGTAGAGAATTTTCAGACAGACAATTTTACCATGCGAAAAATGATGACCTATTCATTGTAATTGCAATGGGCTCTGCTATGTAATTGACAGGGGGAAATATTAGCGGAGAAGGCAATGTAGCAGAATAGGAACAGGTATGAAGTAATAACTTTCCCATGTATCTTTCATCACAGATGAAGTCTCTTCAAGCAGTTATTGCTTTTACTGGAAGAACTGATTTCAGTTTTAAATTATTTTTTCAAAAATTTGATCTATCATATTTGGTTAAATCCATATTTTTTATGCTCTTTTTTTTTTTTTTTTACCAGGTCTATCTCCATACGGCACATACCCCGTAACTGAGTAATCTCTTCATTTTTTAATTCAATGGATGTGTTTCTGTAGGTACATCTCTGAAACCAGCTAAAGACCAATGATCCCTTAAGTGTTGCCTGAGATAAACAGTCTGATAAAAGGCAGGTAGAATATAAAAATAGAGATTTTTGTCTTTAGTTAATTTTCAAAGCAAAACAGACATTTCATAAGCTAACCAACTAGATTTGCAAGTGAAAGATAAAGTTAGTGAAAGGAAAAAAAACTGAATTCCATCCAACTCCACCACTTAGCCATTAACTCTGTGCAACTATTGGTTAAGGCGTGAGAAAAACAAAATGCCTGCCACTTTCATGAATGTATCAGGACAAGCATCTCAACTGCACCTACAGCTTGAAGACATAGATTAGGACAATAGATTATGACAGTGAAACCTCAAGACATAAATTTTTCAGCTTTCAAGGAAAAATATTGATTTGAAATATTGATATTGATTAAAGACAGGAGTCATACACAACTTCCTTTTAAAAAAGGAAATAAGGGAGTCCAAGGTAACTGCAGACCTGTCAGTTTCACCTCTGTTCCCAAGAAGATCATGGAGCATGTCTTCCTGGAAACAATACTAAAGCACATGGAAAACAGAGATGTGAGTGGGGACAAGCAACGGCATTATTAGGGGGAACTCATGCCTGTCAATGTAGTGGCCTAGATGCCTGAAGAGCATCTAGTGTCATCTACCTGGACTTGTGCAAAGCATTTGACACTGTCCTGCACGACATCCTTTTTTCTAAATTGGGACCACTTGATGGATAAGGAATTGGCAGGATGTTCATATATCGGGAGTTTCAGTCAACAGCTCAGTGTTCAGGTGTAGAACAGTGATGAGTGGTATTCTCAGGGACCAGCATTATTTAACATCTTTGTTGGAGATACTGACAATGGGACAGAATTCACTCTCACCAATTTCATCAATGATACCAATCACCACAGTGCAGGTGACACTCTGGAGGAAAGGAATAGCATCCAGAAGGAGACTGATGGATATGAGAGAGGGGTTTGTATGAATGCCATGCAGTTCAGCAAGGCCAATTGCCAGGTCCTGCACCTGGGTCATGGCAATCCCAAAACACAAATGCAAGTTGTGCAGAGAATCAACTGAGAGTAGCCCCACAGAGAAGAACTTGGGGGTGTTGATTGATGAAGAACTGAACATGAGATGGCAGTGTGCACTTACAGCCTATAGAGCTGACTGTATACTCTGCTGTGTTGAAAGAAGTGTGGGTTGAAGTGATCTGTGCTAAACTCTGGGACCCCCCAGTATGATCACAGCACGGACTTGTTGGAGTGAGTCCAGAGGGCCATGAAGATGCTTAGAGAGCAGAATCATCTCTTCTATGAAGAAAAGCTGAGAGTTGGGATAGTTCAGTCTGGAGAAGTCTGAGGGAAGGCCTTGCTGTGGGCTTACAGTTACTATAGGGGGCCTGTCAGGAAGCTGGGGAGGGGCTCTTTATCAGAGGGTTGTGATAGGTGCTGGTTTTAAACTAAAAGAGGGCAGATTTATATTTAGGTCTAGAAGAAATTCTTTATCATGATCGAGGTGCGGCACTGGAAAATGTTGCCAAGAGAAGGTGTGAATGCCCCATCTTGGAATTTGGCCAGGTTAGATAGGGCTTTGAACAACTTGATCTCACTGAAAAGGTGTCAGACCAGGAGGACAAAGGGCTGAATTTAGAAGCTTTAAATTTCCTTCTAACTCAACCTGTTCTGTCACTTGCAGGGATTTTCACTCTAACAGTATTTTATACTGTATGTACTGAGTATATAAAACAAACCTTCGCTCTATTATGCAAAAAATAATGATCATGAGTTCTCATTACATTCTGTGTTTAATATATGAAGAGAAGAGATAATTATTAAATGTCTTTGTGCTTTCCCTCATCATATAAAATAAGAGTTTTTGAATTTTGAATTGACTTTTACAATTCATCATGACATCTGCAAATAGGATCACTGTTCTCTAAAATAAAATTTACACTTTCAGGACACAAGACAGTTCTATGCTTAACTTTTGCTGCATTTTAAAATGTGGTGAGAATTCCTTTGAAAAATAGGCACGCACAACAAAAAATACTGTTGTAGATATGTATATATATATATATTGATTACAGGAATGAACTTCATGCAAAAAATTGGCAGCATTTATTTATTCAGTGTTGTAGTAAGCTTTAGATTTCACTGTAGAAAATCTTTTGTCCCTGAGGTGTTTACTGAAACATACAGCAGAAAATATAACAACTAACACCCACTTAATCAAGGATAAAACATTCATATTATCCCCCTAGACTGAATCCCTATTCAGCCTTTCTCGTTTACTCTGTAACGAGCTAAACAAATACTTGAAAACACAATAGGTAGTAACTCCCCCACCAGGATTAACATAGTAAAATTGAATTTTAACAATTGCCCTTAGTCTGTATTTAGCTTGAGGTTTGCTTCTTTTTTTCTTTTTCTTTTTTTCACAATTCTGTTAAAGATTCTGTACAATTCTGTTAAAGATTGATACTGGCTGAAGACTTTCCATTACATCTACAGAAACTTGACAAAATCAGTGGTCAATGTACTGGGTCCCTGAGATGTGGTCACAGTAATAGTTATAGATAATGCAACTGACAACAACTCTAAAAGCATGAACGTAAATCCCCAAAGATATTAACAGTGCTAAAGCCTAAAAATGACATCCAGAAATGTATTCACCAGATATCAGCAAAAACAGAAAGCAAGAATTATATTCAGTCATTGAGAATCTGGTGGAAGACCTGGGTACTAAAAAAAAAAATAGTGAAATTGACTTGATTTGAGAAACAAACATACAAAAAGAAATTCAAAATCAATTGAAAAATCTGTAAAATTAAAAAAAAAAAAGTTGGTTAGCAAAATAATCAGCTCAAGGATTAAAATAAGAGAGTATGAAAAGAAATCTGTTACAATTTAAAAACCACAAATTGCAGAAATCCACAGACTGAACTGCCTTTCTGAACTCTTGTTACCTTGAATCTCTACTCTCACATCATATACTAATTCACTGCCTTGCAGAAACACATTTCTTACAGTAAAAAATATATCCAGAGACAGGTCATTTTTTTACCAGCAACTTATGACTCAAGCATCCAACAGCATTATTAGTTGTTTGTTTGATCCCTAAAGTGCCTCCAGGCTTTCATTGCTTTCTCAGGATGCCATATATATAAAAGAAATTCAAAGCTCACTGAGAAAGCTAGGAAAGATGTACAGCATTAATTACAACAGTGCTTGCAAGGAGGAGACCTGGATCCTATTCCTTCCTCTGAAGATTGTTTACAAGCAGAAAGACATATGCAAAATGTGGGAGTAGGATGAGAAAAGCAAATTCATCTATAAATGCTTTATCTCAAATTAGATAGTCAGCAAAGGAGTAGCGTTTTGGCTCTACCTGTTTCTCTCTTGAAATGTGTAAATATCTCTGTCCAAAATAGATGCCTTTCACATTTCCCATCCCAGCAAGGCAAAGCATTGTAAAGAGCAGAGTGCATTTACAGTATTTTAGCTGGTAGTGGAAAGGAGATACAAAAGCTGTGTCCTTCATTTATTTATCTGCAATTTAAACTTATATTTCCCTATAGCTTGGGATTTAATGAGAAACTAAGACTTAGCGATAAACATGCTACTAAAGCACAAAAAAAAATGGTACAGAGAGAGACACATAGTCATTATGATGAACATGCAGATGTTTTCTGCTTATAATATAGTATGAACTGCCATTAGGCACTCCTAATTATAGCCTGTATGCTGACGTTCATGTGATTCTAGCCATTAACCTTCAACTGAATTGCCAGCTTTTGCATAAGGTACATTGTCAGTGCAGTGCTCTATGTTTATTTGAAAGCACCAGTATGTACAACAAAAAAGATCTTTCTAAATGTAGCTCATGGCATTTTCTTTTTAAAAATAAAACAATTAGAAAGAAACAAGAATAAAGGAAGGAAAAGGAACAGAAGAAAAAAAGAGAAAATGGAAAAAAAAAAAAAAAGATTCAATTCTAACCTGAGCACATTTTTAGCTGTTTATTAAATAGAAACAAAATAAAACAAAGATTATTGCACCAGTCATAAGGTGATTTTGAAGAATATATTTGCTCAGGCTAGACAAAATTAGAAAGAAGACTGCAGGAACGATTTAGCTATTTCAAAGGATATGTAACTATGATGTATAGTTAAATTCAAAGATAATTTTTAAAAAAAGGAAAGGGAAAACTGCACAGTGTAGTGAAGGAGTGCATCATTTAACAAGTAGGCACTGCTAATTTGATTAATTGTTGAACTGTGGATTAAGATAGTGATCAACATTTATAAAAACTTTGGTGCAGGAGGAGATTGGACGAGGCCGGGATCTTCCCAGTGGTGTGTAATGGTAGGACAAGGAGCAATGGCCAAAAACTGGAATATAGGAAGTTCTACAAATCTGCAGAATTTCTTTAAAGTAAGGGAGATGGAGCACTGGAACAGACAGCCCAGAGGGGCTGTGGAGTCCTTTTCTATGGAGCTATGCAAGACCCACTTGAATGCCTACTTGTGCAACCTACTGTAGGAACCTGCTTTGGCAGTGGGGTTGGACTTGATGGTCTCTTGAGGTCCCTTCTAACCCCTCAGTCCTGAGATTAGCAATTCTGCAGTAGTCTGGTACCACTCCAGTTTACCAGAACTGCTGATAAATGATGGAAAGTGGCTTGGTAAGTACTTCTGTCACCTCCCTCACTACTGTTTGGTGAAGCACATCTGGTCCCATGGAACTTTTGACAGCGCAGGTGGAGAAGAAGTTCAGCAACTGTTTCCTCCTGAATTTTGGGATGGCAGGGGTGTGTGTGGGGTGTTATTCTGCTCCCCATCCTGGTCTTCCAGCTCAGACATATGAGCATTCAATAAAGAACTGAGATTCTCCTTGGCCCTCCTCTTATTTTTAATGTCTTTGTAAGAAACGTTTGTGTTATCTTTTACAGCAGAGGCTGGATTAAGCTCCAGTTGGGCTTTCACCTTTTTGACTTTCTCTCTCCGTACCCTAGCAACATCCCTGTACTCTTCCAAAATTGCCTGCTCCTTCTTCCAATGGTGGTAAGGGAATCCCTTTTAATTTTTCCAAGCAAAAGATCCCTGTTCAGCCAGGCCAGACTTCTTCCCTTCTCATCTTATGGCTCAGTGGGACAACCTGGGTAACTGTAGGGTAAGTTGAAGTCCCCACGAGAACAAGGGCTAGCCATCATGTGACTTCTGCTAGTTGCAGATAGATCACTTCACCCACCTCTTCATCCTGGTTAGCTAGTCTATAACAGACTCTCTCCAGGATGTTAGCCTTGTTGGCCTTCCCCTTGATCCTTACCCGTAAGGAATCAACCCTATAATTACCAGTGTTGAGCTCTGCAGCATCCAAACACTTCTTAACACTGACAGTCACCTCACTGCCACCCCTTCCTTGTCTATTTGTTATGAAAAGCTTATTACATTATGAAAAGCTTATTACATTATGAAAAGCTCCATTAAAACACTCCAGTCACGTGAGTGATCCCATCATGATGGTGACTAAGTCCTAGTTTGCCTGCTTTGCTAGTGGCTTCTAACTCCTCCTATTTGTTGCCCATGATGCATGCATTGGTGTAGATACACTTCAGCTGAACTATTGGACTCACCCTCTCCAACCCTAGCATGATATCCATAGGCTCATCTCTATAGCAAGATTGATTTTATCCCCTTTGCCTTCAAACCTAGTTTGAAGTCCTCTCAGTGAGCCCCACTGAATCCTAGGCTAGAATCCCTTCTTCCCTTTGAGACAGGAGAACCTCATCTGCCATCAGCAGGCCTGGTGCTGTATAAACTGCCCCGGAAATAAATGGCAGGTCATACAAATGAGCCTGCTTAAACATTCAGAACTGTTCTGTTCATTAAAAGCAAAAAGTGCTGAAATAGTCGGAAAAATACATGCAATTTTTCAGGAATGCATTTAAAATCTAAGGCGAATTTAAATATTGACATAGAAGGAATAAACTACCATCCACTATAGAACTATTTCTAAAGTAACATTCTTCAGCAAAGTTTTAACTCACATTTATGTTACAGATATACCTGAGTTGTATTTCTATGTGCTTTGGTAGCTAGGTATCACGTGAAAACAAAGCAAAAAACAAAACAAAACCAAGTAAAACAAACAAAACACCCTATTGCCTTTACTGCTGTATGTTTGTAATTTGTTTCTCTTACTTAAATCTTACATCTAATATAAATTCCACTCAATATGAATGACTCTGACTATGCTTCTTTAAAAACTGGCAAATAAAAATAACTTTCTGAACAGTGTTGTGCACTACTCACAAGTAATTTCAGCAGAATACATTTGACAAAAATCTACACACAACTACCCCCACTCCCATTTTACGTAGGAAAACATTCACTTAACAGTATTCTTGTAGTGTCATTATTACAGCAAAGACTGTGTCTAAAATAAATGTACTAAGTATCCAGCAGTATGAAAACTTGATGGTGTGGAGTAACTGAAAAGTTTTGGGTTACAGCTATGGTTATCATTTTTTAATGTAAAATGCATTAAACTGCTCAGTATTAGTTGGTCAATTTTTGTTGTTCAGCCTGTCAGGCAGCTAAACACCACAGGGATGTTTGTTCATTCCCCACCCTCGCAGTGGGATGGGAGAGTGAACTGGGAAAAACTTTGTAAAGTTGAGACAAAAAAATATTTACTAAGATAGAAAAGGAGAAAATAATAGTATTAATAGTATAGGACTCCTCCAAAAGTAATGCCTCCTGTTTTATTTCGTTGGCCCATGACATCATAGATGGATATTGGTGGGATGGCAATAGAGGTTGAACATTCCGCCAGTATCCCTTTTTTATTTTGTTGCTATGTGACAGATGGCAACAGAGGAGCAGTTTGACAAAATGGCATTTGAAATGGAAGTAAAGCACCTTTTGAAATCCTGAACTGAATTCCTCCTTGCAGGAAAAATGGCACCCATTGACATTCATTCACGTTTGCTGAATGTTGATGGAGACCAAACAGTGGATGTGAGTGCAGTGAGGAGTGGTGGTGCATTTCAGCAGTGGTGACAGTGATGTGAAAGACAAAACATGTTCTGTATGGCCATGCATAGCTATCACATCATGAAATAAACAGCATCTCGATCAACTCATCCACATGAATGGGCAGATTATGACCAGGGAACTGTGCATGGAGCTGAATTTTGGCTTCAATGTGTTGGAAATAATGGTGGAAATGCTGGAATATTGCGAAGTTTGCACTTGCTGTCTCCCAGGAATGCTCACACAGGAACAGAAAGAACACCATATGCCAGTTTTTCAGGACCTATTGTTGGCTCATAATATGAGGCTGAAGATGACATTTTCCTGGATTGCATCATTACCTGTGATAAGACCAAGTCACCACTGTGACCTGGATTCAAAATGGCAGTTCATGAAGAGGCAGCATGTGAATTCTCCTTTGATGAAAAGATGGTTGTGGTAACTACAGCCTAGTGGTAGACTGAACATGCTGATGCTGAATGAAAATCCTTAGAGTAGAAATTAGAATAGATGATATAAAGAGGATCCTTAAAACTGAAACTGTGTCTTCAGGTTAAGCACTCCCCAGAGCTGAATGAAGTGAAAAGGTCATTTCTCCACAAGAAGAGTTCGACCTTTATGCATGCAAAATAATATAAATTTTCTTAAGAAACAAATGTACAACAACAACAGAACACACCATAAAATCCAAGCTGTTTTTTGGAGTGCTTTTTCTGTTTATTCCTTTGTTTATGTGTTTTTTTTATTGGTTGGTTTTGTGTGAGTTCTTTCAACGTCTGAATTTTTCTAGAAAATGTTGATTTCTGATGAATATAGAAATACTTTCTTTACATGTATCAGCTTCAAAGTTTTGCTCAGAGTAAGTAATAATTTCACTTGCATTGTAAGTCAAAGTTGCAATGATGTTTGTGTTATTTCATTGATAACTCAGCTGTTTTTTTGAGATCTTTTTGTGGTTATAAGCCAATTGCAAACATCTGAACATTTGAACTTCTGAAGTACTGTTTATAATTCATCTATTCGATGAACTATGTAGTCATTTCATAGGCTTTCATCTAAGTAATTCTGAATGTTAATGTCACTTAAATGTTCAATCTCACCACAATTATTGCATGTTTCTTTCCTTGGCAACAAAACTGTAAAAATATAAATAATTAATTCTTTATTGTGCAAAGTCCTACATTCATGTTATCACTTCCATTTAATGAGCACTTTTACTGACACAAGAATGAAAAGTAAAGGACAGCGTTACTGATGGATTTATACATATATATATATACACACACATATTTTTATTTATATATTTGTTTACTTTTGATGTGTTACTGGCAGCAGACAAGAGACTTATTTTGGACACCATCATCACTGATTGACATATAACAAGTAATGGGAAAAAAAGCTGGACATGAGCCAGCAGGGTGTGCTTGAAGCCCAGAAACCCAACCGTATCCTGGGCTGTGTCAGAAAATGTGTGGCAGATGGGAGTGGGAGGTGATTGTCCTCCTCCATTCTGGGTGAGCCCCCACCTGAAGTACTGCATCCAGGCCAGGGGCCCCCAGCACAAGTAAAATGCAGAGCTGTTGGAGTAGATCCAGAGAAGGGCCATGGAGATGATCAAAAGGCTGAAGCACCTCTGCTGTGAAGAAAGGTTGAGAGAGCTGGTCTTGTTCAGCTAGGAGAAGAGATCATTGTGACCTTTCAGTAGTCGAGGGGAGCTTACAGCCAAGATGGAGAGCGACTTTTTACACGGTCTTTAAGTGATGGGAAAAGGGGAAACAGTTTTGAACTCATTGAGGGTACATTTAAATTAGACATTAGGAGGAAGTTCTTTAGTCAAATAATTCTGAGGCAATGGAACAAGTTGCCAAGAGAAGCTTCTGGTGGTGTTCAAGGTCAAGTTGGATAGGGCCGTTGGTAACTTGATATAAAGGGTGACAACCTGGCTCCTCCTCTTCTGATGCAGCCCAGAATACTGTTGCCTTCCAGGCTGTAAATACACACTGTTGGCTCATGTTAAGTTTTTCATCAATCAGCATGCCCAAGTCTTTCTCAGTAGGGCTACTCTCAAGGTATTCTCCAGTCTACAGGCGTGTCTGAGTGCAAGACTTGGCCTTATTGAACCTTGTTAGTTTCACATGAACCCATCTTTTCAGCTTATTCAGATCCCTTTCTTCAGTTGTATCACCTGTACCACTTAGTTTGGTGTGATCAGCAAAATTGATGAGGGTGCGCCAATCCCATCATCTGTGTCACTGATAAAGATGTTAAATAGCATTGATATGTTAAATAGCACTGGTCCCAAGATGGACCCCTGGGAGGCACCGCTTGTCACCAGCCTCTATCTGGACATAGAGGTGGACATCTGAACATTCTACAGTCTAATATACCATAAATGTGCCTTCTTAGAAAAAAAATAAAAACAATATATTTACATATGGATTAATTAGAAAAGCCACTACCACACAGATAAAGCACTCCAGCCCTTAAACATGATTGAAATATATTAAGTTTTCGGTTACGTGGGATGTTGCATAGTAATAAAAAGCAAGGAATGTGCAAGATGTAGGCTAGATATGCCATTAATAAACAAAGTATTAGTACTATCAGTGAGAACAGTACAGTTTCTTTATGAAAACTATCTTTTGCGTAATCTAGATGAAAGTTTCTAAATTTTACTCTGCCTTTTTTTTTTTTTTTACAACAAAGGGAAAGAATAAGTGTATTACAGTGCCAAGTACAGAGGAACAATCACTTCCCTAGTTCTGCTTGCCACAGTCCAGCTGAGATAGACCAGGATTTCCCTGGTCTTCTTGGTCATCTGGGCAAACCGTTGCCTCATGGCCACCTGTCAACAAGAGCCCCTAAGCTCTTTCTGTCAAGTAACTTTCCAGCTATACTTCCTTAATCCTGTACCTCTGCTTGGAGTTTTTATGACACAAGTACAGAACTCAGCATTTAGCCATGCTGAATGCCATGAAACTGAATGTCGCCCATCCATCTAGCCTCTCCAGAATCCTCTGCAAAGCCTTCCTACCTTCAAGCATTTCAACACCCCTAACCAACTTGGTGCTGTCTGCAAACTCACTCACAGTGCCCTTGGTCCCCTCATCAATATCATTGATAAAAATATTAGAAATCTTGACCCCAATCCTGAGCTCTTGGGAATACCACTTGTGAGTTGATCTCTCCACATCTTCAAAGGTGCCTTAGTATAGGCTTATTTTTAGTCAATAATAATATGAACCAGTGAACTTCATCAGACCAAAGTCAATACTGCTTTTTTTCTTAGTGCATTTGTAATTTTATTATTATTATTATTCAACACTGCACAGAAGCTTGTCAGTGCTGCTCTTGTATCAGTGGCATGGAACAAGCGCTTCTGAAATCTCAAGCAAAGCGCTTCTCTCCAAAATTGATCTTGTGAAAGGTCTAGGGCTTGCTGGAATTTATAATCTCTGATTGAATGTTATTACAGTGAAACTCAGGAAGAATCATAATCAATAAGTCATATAAACTGCTTTGCACATACTTCAGTAGAAGACAGACTAATTAAAAATATAGATGCTATACAAGTCACTATTGGAAAGAAATTATAATGAAACATTGGTTTTACTTTTCAGAAACCTAGTATTTGTTCATTTAATATAAATTCTATAATGCAATATCACTTGTTCTTTGACAAGTCATTTCAGGAAGGACACAAATATATTTTCTGCTGTTAAATCTCATTTTGTAAGAGGGAAAGATAGTGGCAGAGGGAGGAATGCAATCAAACTGTAGCCTCAAACACTAACAATATTGGCTTTATTAAAAAGTACAATAACTAAATTATTACTATGAACACTTAACAACCTGCTTCTTGTGTTGTTCTGCTAGCTATTTAAGTCCCTTCAGAACCTAGGAATTTTCTTTATTCATTACTTAGGAAACAACTCTTCTATATACATTTAATTAATTTCAATACAAATTTTATTCTTGGAACCTGTGAAGATATCTTCAAGAAAAACCAACGCACAACAACAACAATCCACAAAACAGTGGATGTCAAAATTTGTTTCAAAACTAGAAATATTTCTTCAAGTGAATTGTGTTGGTTTTTTTTCAAACTCAGCGCCGTAGAAAAATATGTAATTTAGCCAACATAATACAGAGAAATAATTCAATGACACTGAGAATCGAGGGGTATCAGAATTCACTCCCTTGCTAGTTGTCAGTCGTACTGATACTCCTGGATCCATTTTTGAAGGAAAATGCTGTTCAGCATGAACGAAGCCTGTTTTCATTATAGCCAGTGATGTGAAGTATAATCATAGAAGAATCCTACTTTACATTTTAGCCACTAAGATCCCTGAAAAAACTAAAGTATCATTGTCTACCTTTACAGAAATCTTTATTCTATATCTGTTCAGATAGATGCAACTAGAAGATGCTGCTGCCTTTTACCAGTAGGAACAGTAATCCAAACATAATCATGTCTGTCCTGTTAGTAATTTCCTTGTATTTATGTCTAGGATTCAGTGATATTCCCCATGTCAGTCAAGATGTCATAAACATCCCCCGAGACATACACAGTGAAATAATGTACAGTGGGGAAAAATAATCTAAGAAAACCCCAAAAAACTTAGAGATTGAAACCTGTAGACTGGGAGACAATTTCCTTTGTTTCCTTTTTAGCTTACAGCTTACACTACAAAATCCAGGAGCTTTGTGTGAACAGTCTGTCAACTTGGAAGATACATAGATACAGCTTTCTACCTTTCTCCTTTCAGCCAAATGCTTGATAATGGAAGAGCTTAAACACGAGTGGTTTCATGCTTCACTATCTATGATTTTGGATGGAAAAGTATATGTAGAATTATCTTATTGCCTATGACTGTGATCACATGAAACATGAAACACAAAAATCGAAGCCTGTTCCCAGTAAATCACATGGAGTTCTGAGATATGATGGTATATGTTTATTTATATATAAAAATGATGTGGTCCTAGGTGAAAGAGAATAGTTATTTTCAGTGACCTTCAGAAACCACAAATATGCAGTGAAATTTTATAGCTGAATTACAGTCTTGTCTGACTGAGAAACAATACTTCTGCCACCACAAAAAAATACAATCAGAGAGAAAAAAAAATAGTCATAAAATTTAAAAACTTTCCTTTTCTTAGGGCTTATTCTGTACCACTCAGTTTGGCATGCTGAAATCGGTGACCTCAACAGCATATAAAAGTTGGATAATTGTTTAATCTTTTCTTAAATCATTTGGCAAATAAAGGAACGCGAAAACACATTGCATGTGAAAAAATGGGGATTATAGCAGAAGAATTTGTACTGCCTCATCTGTCGTCAGTTACACAACTGTATTAGTTCATCCTCATCACTCTGCATTCAGGGTCCATATCACAGCAAGCTAACTAAAAAAGCCACTTGGAGAGCCATTTCAATACACTCATTCAACTTGTTTTCATCAAATATATTTGGCTGAAAAGTTGTACTGAAAATTTTGTTCTTTCCACGAGAACAGTGAGCAACAGTGAATTTACAGACAGATTTGATTATTTCCAGGGTGTAAAATACATATAAATATAGACAACACTGTGGACAAGAATTTTTGCAGAAAATTGAGCTGACCTATCAGACACGGCTGATTACATGCTTTCTTGAAGGCAGCTTTACTACAGTCTAAACATATACCTAAAGAATTGCTGTGTGGTAACTTCTCATAATAACTAGACAAAGCAGCCTCACATTAATTGGTCAGGAAAATGCCAGAAGCTTATTGCTGCTTTTCTTAAGTTATTTTCACTCATTTAATTTAAGCACATAAAAGTCCATCCAGTGTTCTAGCAGCAACTAGACCACTAAAGGAAGGTGACAGTGCTTACACAGAATTTTGCCATGTATCCTCCTATATCAACTATATATATAGGAGGATGTATCCTCCTATAAGGAGCTTGATAGTAAGTTGTGCTCTTTGATAACTTCCTAATGCAACTTACAGAAGGCTTTTAGAAGAGTAAATTTGATTCCTATGAGCTTCTTTACAGTAACTGCCATTTAATTAAAGTTGACCAATCATAGACTAAATCAAATCCTGTTCAGCCTGACATGTTTTTTGAGGGTGAATATTTTGCTTCCACTTCCATTAGATCACAGAGGGAAGTGTGATATTTGCTAAACCTGTGCCCAAGCAGACAGACACCACGGGGACCACAGTTTCCCCAGTTTTGCACAATTTCCCCACACTTCAAAATCCTGTCCAGTTAGCTGTTGAGATCTCCTGGTCACTACAGGAATAGAAAACGTTGAAGAAGAAACAAAACAGGAATTTCGATTATTATGGACAAAAAGATAAAAATGTGCTTGCTAATAGCTTCCACAAAATGATTTCTGAAATATAAGAATGATGGCATTGATAAGTATATATTATATATTTGATAAGTATAATACATAGTATTATACATAGTATGCATAGTATATATAGTAGTACATAGTACATAGTATAATACATTGCCATCTTATGGCTTATATATAAATGCAAATACCAAACTGGGCTCAAAACTGATGTAGCATAAGTGAATATTATACACTATATGAGACAACCAGCAGTGACCTTAAAGCAGCCCTCAGAGGTGACAAACAGCAAAAGAGGTCAAGTGGAAATGGGAAAACAACTAAACTGCCTCTAGCTTCTGCGTGTAGGTGGAACAAACTTGTTTGTGAGAAACTGCTCTGCAGCTGTAGCCAAGTATCCTTATTTTCTGAAAATGACCTTTGTTTACCCTAATACATGATTCTTTATTGTCTCCTTCTGTTACATATGGCCGCTAAGGGGTGATGTGGACAGTTTACCAGACGGCTGCCCTTGGAAATCTGAGTGCCTCTCTATTAAACTGATGAAGATTAACTTGCTTCCACCACACTTTCTTTGCAGAGGTGCCAGCACTTTTGCATAACTGAGATTTTACATAAACAAATCTTTTAATCAATTAAGTAATCAACAGAACGGCTGGCAACTATTAAATGTGTATAATACTGATTATAAATTACAAATAAATTTGTTTCTACGTGCTCTTGTCAGGTCTATCTAAAGCTTTTGAGCACCATGTTAGTTATCAAAAAGGACAGTTCTGGTTTAAGCTGGCAGGCAGCTAAGCATCCCACAGCAATAGTCACTTCCCACTACCAGTGGGATGCAAGAGAGAAAGCCCTCCCTCCCAAGTCTCCCAGTTTTGATGCTCGGAATGATGACGTATGGTTTGGAATAAGCCTTTGGTCACTTTGGATGAGCTGTCTTGGTTCTGTTCCCTCCTCGCTTCTTGTGCATCCCCAGTCTCTTTGTTGCAGGGCAACACGAGAAGCAGACAAGTCCTTGACTTATTCAAAGCACTGCTCAGCAACAACTGAAACATCAGTGTGTTATCAACATTATTCTCATCCAAAATCTAAAACACAGCACTATATTAGTGTCTCGCTCCAATTTATAGGAGGGAGATGAGCTTCTTTAATATCTGTATACCCGGTGTGAGATTAAGAAACAACGGTTCATATGTTGTTGCATCCAGTTTATTACTAAGACCTAATCAGGGAGACGGGGAAGGGAAGGAGGGCGATAGAAAAGATGGAAAAGAAGCAGGAGTTGCGTAAAGCGGGGATAGTCACCAGCAGGATCCAGCAGCGGTCCCGTTGCACGGTGTTTGAAGGTCACGGGCAGAACGCAGCAGAAGACGGG
The DNA here is from genome assembly GCF_951394365.1 of Tetrao urogallus. NCBI lineage: Eukaryota > Metazoa > Chordata > Aves > Galliformes > Phasianidae > Tetrao > Tetrao urogallus. Next base: position 27,230,698 of record NC_136818.1, read on the forward strand.
GAGCAGCAGCGTGGCCGGACTTGGGCAACAGGCCGGTAGACGAGGAAGTCGAGGAGCCAATTCTTGAAGCAGCAACAGCAGTCCGGCAGCAGGCTCAGGAGAGTTCAACAGTATGCAGGAATCACCTCAATCTTCAGGAATCCCTCTATCTTCCGGAATTCCTCTCTCTCCCTGAATTCTTCTCTCGTGGTTTTCAGTTCCTCTTTTATCCTCCTTGTTCTCCTGCCTACATAACAAGGATGGGTTTCGAGCAAGAGTCATTGAGTACCCTCTAAGATGGCCCATCATCCTGAGATAGGTCCACACAAAGGAGCACTTCACAGCTATTTAGCTGCAGTTCATCTCGCTCTCGTTGCCCCTGGCCTTGCCCATCTGCGTTCCCCCAGACAAAGGATTTCACAACCTTTGCCTAGGGCTTGCCTGGACTTGTCCATCTGTCTCCTTAAGACAAAGGTTTTCACCGTCCTTGCTCGGGACTTGTCTGGACTTGAACAAGTCCATCCAGCAAACTTTGAGACACAGACGTTGACAGAATAATATCTTACAATTAGTTACTGTGAAGAAAATTAACCCCCTCTAAGCCAAAAGTGGATTGAATTATGTAACAAATTTATTCTTGTAAGATGGGATCCATTTATAACCTGTCATCCTAAAATTTTAATCAACTTAAATATTTAGATTTCACATCAGATGGAAGTAACATTACATACAAAACTGTAAATATGTCACCAGTGCAATGTTTAGTAGTTGTTTTATGTAGTTTAACCTGTTATGTCATGTTAGACCATGGTGTAGTTCTCATTCCTTGCAATTAAAAAATAAATAGCAAGAAAGGTAATTTCTATCAGAAATACTTAAAATACTATAAGGGAGCTGGGGATATGTATGAGTTTGCTGACATGCCAACTTAAAATTCTATGTGCTTGAAAAAATTCTATGAGCTTTGTTTATTATTCAGTACAAAACAAGATGGTGTCATTCTAAACTATTTTTGTTATGAAGATTCAAGTGACAGTAGCATGTTGTATAAGTAACAAATTCATGTATAATAATAGGTAAAAGTGCTATTAAAACAAATTTGCTATTGTAAATTAATGTACAAGTTAGTGCTTATGATTCTGTGTTTCAATACAACCAGTCTTTATGTTCAGACATCTTTTGTTTCTTCTATATATTGTGTCTACAACATTGACCTTCTAAAGAAATAATGGAATCAAACTATTGACTGTGATGGGCTCACCTATATGTAGGCACAAAGAATCAGAATGCATACAGAATGCATCATAAAGCATAAATCCATTACATAGAATCTTAGAGAACAGGATAGTATTCCCTGTAATTAGGGTGAGGTTCAGAGTTTTCATATTAAAAAACCCTTAATGCATCAGGCAGAAAGAGTTGAATTTTGAAGATGAACATTTCAATATATAATTTATGCTGCATAATATCCCAGATGCATGGCCTTCATGCCTACTAAATCCAGTCTGTTAGCCCAATTATCCCAGCACTGGAGCAGCCAGGTGACAATGTGCTGGTCTGGATAGCGGCTGAAATATTTCCACATATCTCACAACTCGCCTAGGGGAAGGCATCAGGCAGTTACTGACTCATAACCTCTATCTCTTCCTCCTGTTCTCACAATGGCTCTGCTGTGGAGTAGCCTTCCACATCCCCTTCTTCCTTCCTTACTAAACAAGATGACATTAGCTACCACAATTTCTGCTTGTGGACAGGGGTGATGGATACTGGTACAGTTTGGTTCTCTGATTCAGCCCCTGATCCTACAAGTTTGGGTCAGATCCAGAGGCTTTTTCTTCCTTTTGCAGGTGCTGAATAGTGTCGATCATGTTTGATAGGCACAAGTCAGACCCCAGCCCAGAGCTGTGAGCTGTATCTCTTTGTCTTTGGCAGGATCAGCACATATCTTTTTAAAACATTCTGTCAGCATTTTATGATTCCATATGTGTTTAGGGGTATGTTTCAGACTATCTCAGGGTAGATCTCTGGGTGGTAGTTTAGAATTATTTCTTAACAAAAAGAACAGTGTTCTGGCCGGCAGCTATTAAGCTATTGTACTGCTTTTACCTTTTTTTTTTTTTTGAAAGGTTCTTGTCATATCATGTCAATGCTTTGAGCCCCGCACTGGGCACCTTGAGGACAGTTCTGGTTTAACCTGGCAGCAGACAAACACCACACGAACCTTTGCTTGCTCCCTTTTCCCAGTGAGGAGTCAGATAATCACATAAATCAGAGAATCAGAAGAAAAAAGGTACAACTCAGAGGTTGAGATAAAATCTGGGAAAAGAAACAAAAAGGAAGGGAGAAATGACAGTAATAATAAAAATATATAATTGTGTGTATTTATAAAACAAGCAGTGCACAACGCAATTACTCACCACCTTTCAGCTGATGCCCATCAATTCCCTGAGCAGAGGTAGCCCCCCAGGCCAACTCTCCTCAGAGAGTTGTCATGTCATTTCCTGATATGATGTATAGCAGGCGGAGGATCTTTCAGAAATTTAGTTAGAATTTGTAGTGTTTTTACATTTTCCTCTTGAATTTGCTGGTTGCAAGCTTGAGAGTATACAGTTTTCTGTGTCATTTCAATGAAATACTTGACTGAGAAGTGACTTCAAGTATCAGCACTGTTTGAGTACCTTAGCAATCTCGGAGTAATGTAGAAATGACTTAAAAGGCTTACACTTATCATTAGTTGTGAATGAAGATGTACATCCTGCACACAGTAACTAGGTTTATGAAGCTCAGATTGTTTGCATAAGCTTAAATATCTTTAATTGCAATAGATCTTATTTGGTACTTACTGGTGTTTGATCTATAAAGTTATTGCATAGAAGTGATTAAAGAAAGTTGGGTGTTATTACGTTTGGAGGAACAAATCAGTACGACGCTGAATCCTTTTTGCTAATTAATGATTGCTTTCAGCTCCGACTGAAGGAAATGCTTTTTGTCTCTAATTCATGCAACAGCTGTGCTTTAATTTTGACAGGATGTTCACAGAAAAATCATGTAATCAGTTAGGATATGTACACATTGGAATGTCAATATTCTTCTGTTTTGTTCATCATTATTTGCGCTGTTAGAGTACCAGGCTGACGAGCAGGTTTTGAGAGTGAATTACGTAAATACACTTTCCATACAAGCCTCCTGGCCTAAACAAATCATTTTATCAAAATCTTAAATGGTAAGAACTTGGGGTGCTCTTACATACGCATTTCCTTAAATGCTTTACTTGTCCATCCTCAAAAACTGCTATGGATTACTTCATCTTCCAAACCCCAAAGATTCAATATCAAGGACATTTTCTACTGCTGCATAGTTATTCTCCTGCACAATTGATTTTAGTGCAGTATCATTGATGTCATGTCATCCTAAATTAATACGGAGCCTTCTCAACGGACGGTCTTGTGAAAACTCAAGTGTATTTCAGACCATCACGTAAGCCTCTTCCTTTAGCTAACGAGTTCATCACTGTGTTGTTGTTGTTGTTTTTTTACACCACCAACTACCAGGTAACATTTGTATTTGATTTCTACATTTGTCATTCACTGAAGAATTCTAACATCTCTTAGGTGTAGGAAAGCGTAGGCAGGCAGGATGAGACTCCAAGTGGTGCAGTTAGCTTTGCACATCTACCGAACTGCCTTTGTAGTTTGATTTTGTAGAAACAGAAGAATTATTATAGTTTATCCCAGTTCTCACAGAAAATAAACATTTATTTTCTTTGCTGAGATCTACTTTCACTGTGCTGTTTTTAGGATAAATATTTTGTCAGAGCATTTTTATTTTGTGCCCAAACTGATAATCTTTCCAACCTTTCTAAAGTAATCAGTGTTGTTTTTCCCTATTGAGTATCATTGATCTGGCTGACATTTCTCTATTATGCCTCCTACAATTTAATGGATTGAATCCTTTTTCTCATGTTCTTCTTTTTATAAATTCATATTTGTATCTACTGTATCACTTCAGCTTGTTTTATAATATTCCCCCAGGCTTACACTGCCTTCCATGACATTCTCATTCTTCTCTTTCTCTTCTCACTTGTTTGATTCTCATGTATTAGTCCTAAAATTTGTGTCCATATTAGAGAAACTACAGTTGCCTCCTATTCCTCTAGGCTTAGGAGTAGTATTTCTGTAAAGGAATGTAACTTTGGCTTTGTCTACTTTAATGGTTTCCTCAGAAACAAATGACCTTATACACAATTATATTAATTAATTGTCAGTTAATGGTTTGGGGTAGAACTACTGGATTGTTTTCCATAGCAAGTTCCAGTTTTCCACATATAAACAAGTGGATACCACATCTTTTGACTGCTATTTTGGAGTCAAAACCATGAACAGGATTCAACAAGATGCTAACAATTTCCATTTAAAAAGCATACTGATGAACAATGAACCAAACAACAATGACAGAAACAAAACAAGCTAATGGACGAATTGCTCAGATATCTACTTATTATAGATTGCTTTAAACCAAAGTAAAACATATTTGCTGTTACAGTGTATTATTTTCTATTAATTGTATCTATAGATCATGTTTTAACAGGATTGCAAGTGCACAAAGAGTAATAAAGGAAAAGGCTGCATATAAGGTTTTCTATTATTGTGATTACGTTGAAAGCTCCTGGAAAAGATCAAGTATGCTATATTTTTATTAGCACATCCTTACACTTCTCAGTTACTGTTTTAGTTACAGATGTTATTTATGAATCTTCCTCTTGCTGCTTTTACTTATCATTGCTCAATTTTTTTTTTTTTTTATTTTTTCTTTTTGGTTCAGAAAAACTAGGTAATTATTTCCTTTTTTATAATTCATTAGAGTGTCCCGAAGACCTGGACGTTTTCCAGGTCTTTGTTTGGCTTCTCCACTTTTGGCAAAAGAAATAAAAAAGAGGAAAATTTATGCTGAAACAATGCCAAGAGTAACCCATTCAATCAAAATCATGTCTTGGTGCATAGACTATTAGTCACTCATATCCACATTCCACCCAAATAATTAACTTGTAACACAGAAATTCTACATTATTGGAATGTCCTTGAGTATGGCCATGGGTTTTATTGTTCTCACAGACAGGAACAAGTCCTGTCTTTAAGCATTTCCGTGATACTGGATGGAAGCTGTATGAATGCAGAAGAGTCCTAATGGTGCATTATCTGAAGAAGAGAAAACAACTTCTGTTACATTAATTTTGCTTGCAAATGGCACTCTGAATAATTCTGTATGCAAAGCAGTCATGAAACCCATGAAAACTTCAGTTTTCCTACACAGAATTACAATGATGATAGCTTCTAGCAATTTTTAAAATCTTTCAATACGAATGAAGATCTAGAACTCCAGCCTGGATCCAGCCTATTCGAACAGCCTCTGTATACCTGTGAGGTATGTGTGTATGCCTCACACTTAGATCTGTTCATACTGATCTCCATACAAATGTTGTCCACGTAGATGTCTGTTCATGGGCAGCATGGTTTTCATTATCTGAACTACATCAGAAAAATTGTAAAATTTTTCCCATCTCCATTGTCCTCCACAAATAAAATAAATGCACAAAACAAGACAAAATCTTGTATATATTTTCTTTAGAAGGTTGTGAAAGTGCTTATTAACAAAGAATAATCACTATCATTTGGTTTCATGCTTCTCTCTGTAAAATCCATGTTACTGTAAAAATGGTAACATTTCTTCACAATATTAGAAAAAACATACAAAGGAAGTTATGTATTTCTTAGAATACACTACCTTCTCCATTTTGGGCTTTCATCGTTTGTTTCACTAGAAAGTTTAGCAAGAGAGACATTTCATGTTGTGTAATAATTAAAAAATATAAATACCTTAGAAATTCTAGAAAGAAATGCTTCAAAATTTTAGATTATCTGAAAACATTTATTGCAGTTCTGACAGTGGACAGACATGTAAAAAGAAATGAATAGCTGCTGAACATCTTTTATTACAAAACCCTTTGCTGACTTTCAGAATAAGCTGTGAAAAGTTCTTAGAAGGCCTGTGCAGATTATTGAGCCAAACTGACAGAATGAAAGGTTACTTAAAGTCTCATGCTGAGCAAAAAATTCAACATTCTATAATCAGTATACCAAATAAGGAGTACATTAGAGTCCAGTTGGAGGTGTGCAACTAGCTGTGTTTCACTGGGTCCTGTTTTATTCTACATTTTCATCAATGAATAGGGATAGAGTCCACTCAGCAAAATTGGGAGACAAAACTGGGAAGAGTGGCTGACACACCAGAAGGCTATGCTGCCATCCAGAGAGACCTGGGCAGGATGGAGAGCTGAGTGAAGAGGAGCCTGGGGAGGAATAACTGCATGTAGCAGTACAGGTTAGGGGATGACTGACTGGAGAGGAGCTCTTAGAGAAGGACCTGGGTGTTCTGGTGGACAGCAGGTTGGCCATGAACCAGCAGTGAGTACCTGTGGCCAAGAAGGCCAACAGTACTGTGGGGTGCATCACAAACAGCAAGGCCAGCAGGTTGAGAGAGGTGATCTTGCTCCTCTACTCTGCCCCAGTGAGGCCACAAGTGGAACACTGTGTCCAATCTGGGGCTCCCCAGTTCAAAATGTACAGGGATCTCCTGGAAAGAGTCCCACAAAGTCCAACGAGGCCCATAAAGATGATAAAAGGCCTGGAGCATCTCCCGTGTGAGGAAAGACTGAGAGGAGTGGGTCTGTTCAGTCCGGAGAAGAGAAAGCTGAGGGGAATTCATCACTGTTGTTTTCTCGTATGCATTGTTTCCTGGGGCCACTTAACTGCTTCTAGGCAAAGAAGTGCACTTCAGGTTTAGGAAACACTGTTTAATGAAATTCCTAAGCAGTTATTCCCTGCCAGTATCTTACTTAAGCAGATAAGTGCTTCTTAATGAAAACAATGCCACTGTGCACAGTGATTAATTAACTCATTAAACCGGAATGTAATGAATAACCAGAATGACTTTGTTCTGCTTTTGTTTCATGGAAAAGATAGCTCTCATTGCCTTGCTAATCTGCGTCTGTGTACCTATTTTGTGTTCTACATTTGTAAACGCATCTCTCTGTCACACAGAAACACAGAGTTACAGAATAGTTAAGGTTGGGAGGAACGTCTGCATGTCTTCTTTTTCAGTGCCCCTTATAATAGTCTGATCTGAGGAGACATTCCATAATTCCAAAAAAATCATTGCACTGCAGCTGTATGTACATCTCAAACAAGTCTCTTTTATTCTGAAATCTTTATCAGTGTATTTGTAAAGCTTTATCTATTTCTTAGGATGAAAAATTCTGGTCATGTGTTACTTGTTAATGTATTTACATATCACTTTTCTGATTTTAAGGACACACTTTAATTAACATACATGTATTTTTGTGATCGTCCCAAAACCGCAAATAGATCACAAAAAACTAAGAATCTGCTTTTGGTTACATGGTTTATGTAGCAATTATTTTATGAGAGAAAATGCTTTTGTACAGGCTCTGAGGAGGCTTAAATGACACATAACAAACTTGAGTGTAGTTCATAATTTATGTACTTTAATTAAATTGTCCGTTTGGGCACATATATGATATTGCATGGAGAAAATTGTCTAGAAAGGTATACTTTGGATCAAGTTAGTAGTTAACATTGATTAGTCTCTTACAGTGATGATTCATAGATACATGATTTTCTCTGCCAGGGCTCCACATTCAAGTGATCTGTAGTTTCAATGTTTACAATTAATGAAGTTTTCCTATATTGTCTTAAAATAAAATCTAAGTCAAAATCCCTTTCAACAATTTATGTTAATTGGATTATATCTAGCATTGGATATCCTAGTTCAAATATGCACATTAAGTTATATTTTTATCAATTCTAAAAAGTGGAATTGTTTTTAATTCTGATAATTTAATTCTTACTTTTGTCTTCTTTCTTAATATTTCTATGGCATAGTGCCATCTTGAGGATGTTGCTAGCATCTGATAGGGCACAAGATATGCATATTCTTTGGGAGAGAATAAGATTTTTACTTTGCTGTATCATTTTAGGATTCTGAGACTGAATGTAATTGAAATTTGATTCTCTGTATCACAGCTGATGGTATGTCTTGAAAGTATCAGGATAGCTAATATTTAAATCCATGAATTCTAGGGTCCATTTGTCATAGATGAAAACGATACACTTCAGTTGTAAGAGAAAAACAATAATATATTTATTGATAGAGTGATTTAACAAAGCTTAATTAGAAATAAGAAACATTTAACAGGATTTGTGATGTCAAGGTTTGTATACTTGAGTATCGAGTGCATAGAGGATAGTATTGAACACACTCAACCATGGGACTGCCCCAATGAGTCACAGGGTTCAGAGTGGACTTCTTTGCTTTATAAACTCTTTGAACTGCAAAGGTAAGGACCCTCAGTGTGCCTGAATCCACTCCAAGTCTCAGGCTTGGTCAATAATTTATGTCTGAGCACATATATGTTCACTGTCAATCCAAAATATGAATCTCAGCAAAGCTTTGAAAGCTTATGAAACTATTAGCCACTTACCAAGACCCAATATCTGTAGTGGGTATATGGGGAATATCTGAAGCAGATACAACCTTGGGAAGTGTCTCCACTCAAGGGTAGATCTGTTATACAGTCTGCTGTTTTACAGGAGAGCTCAAAGTGCTCTTAGGCTGTTGACAGTTTATTTGGTCAGATGATTCATAGTCATGTTAGATGCTGATAGTTTTAAGCTAAATGTTAATTCCTCCAAAATCTTTTTAAGCCAGACAGTGTTCAGCACTTTGGTAAGGTTAGTGCTGGCTTAATTAGTTCTCAGCTGTGGAGCAAGGGTGCCAGTTTTTCCAACAGCTAGTCAAGGCCAGAAAGAAAAGAGTACTGAGTTCATCTCTTGCACAAGAAAAGTTGATGGTGAAATGGTCAGACCGAAAGGAGGAAGGCAAGGAGAGACACCATCAGACTATCACACACTCCTAGTTGAAGAAAAATACTGATATGAATCTAATAGACTTGTAATATTTAAGAGAAAATTTATTGCTTTAAAGACAATTTCACAATTTTCATAAATCCTTGTCTTGATTAACCAGTAACCAGTTAAGCTGTAAAGAGACCTTAATTCTTCTTGTGATGTAAAAGAGCAGAAAAATGCAGCAACATTTTTTTAGCCTCATTCTTGTCACTTCTACATAGACCTTTATTAATAGTCAACAAAAACTTAGGAAATAATTTGAGTTTTCAGGACTCTGCATCAATGTCTCCTGCATTTCCAAAAGTGAAACTAGATCATCATGTTTGTCAGATGAAGTTCCTGGTGACTGGAAAAAGTGAAATATTAATCTCATTTTAAGAAAGGGAGAAAGAAAAACCTGAGCAACTATGGACCAGCGAGCTTCACCTCTGTGCCTGGGAAAATCATGGTACAGATCCTTCTGGAGGCTGTGTTAAGATACATGCAAGATAAAAAGGTAATCTGAGGCGGCCAGCATGGCTTTACCAAGAGAAGTTTGTGCCTGACCAATCTGGTGGCATTCTGTAAAGTAGTGGTTGTGACAAGAGAAGATGACCAGTGTTACGTGCCTGGCTTTCTGTAAGGCCTTTGATATGGACCTACACCATATTCTTATTTCTATACTGGAACAAAAAGGATTTGAAGGATGGGCTGTTAGGTACATAAAGAGTTGAGTGGATGGTTGCAACCAGAGATTTGTGGCCATTGGCTCGGCATCCACATGGAGGCTGATTACAAGTTGTGTCCTTCATGGCTCCATCTTGGGACTGATGCTGGTTAACATTTTTATCAATGACAGTATCCTGGGTGTCCAAAAAAGCCAATGGCATCCTGGCTCGTAGAAGAAGTAGTGTTGCCAGCAGGAGCAAGAAGTGAACATCTCTCTGTATGGAGGCTGCACCCTGAGTGCTGTGTTCAGTTTTGGGCCCCTCACTACAAGAAAGACATTGAGGCCCTATATGTCTAGAGAATGTCTAGAGAAGGGGAGCAGAGCTGTGAGGGGTCTGGAGCACAATGATGAGGAGTGGCTGAGGGAATTGGTATGGTTCAGTCTGGAGAAGAGGAGACTTAGGGATGACCTTATCACTCTCTACAATTGCCTGAAAGGAGGTTGTAGGCTGGTAGGATTTGGCCTACTCTTTCATGTAACTACTGATAGGACTAGAGGGAATGGCCTCAAGTTGCATCAGGAAAATTGAGGCTGAACATTAGGATATTCAGGTTGGATACTATTTATTCTCTGAAAGAATGGTCAGGTGCTGTAATGAGCTGCCCAAGGTGGTGGTTGAGTCCCTGGAGGTGTTCAATAAACTTTTAGATGCTGTAGTAAGTCACATAATTAAGTGGGGAAATACTGGTGGCAGTTGGATGGCTGGATGAGATGATCTTGGAAATATTTTTCAATCTTTGACATTCTATGATTCTATACCACTCAGGTTTTAAGAGATCACTACCTTATTGTGAGTTTAATGTGAAGGAGGAACCCAACAGAGTTCCTTAAAACTAGTCTACTGGAGAGCTGCAGCTCTACTAGGAAGAATATTCTACAACAGTTATTTGGCAATTCAATTTTAAAATAGTTCTTCATATGTGATTGCATCCTGAGCACTTATTTATTTGCATATAATTTATTTCACCTTTTAGAAATAAGTGAAGAACTAAAAGATTAAACTACCTACTGGGAAATGTTGATCTCTTACAGTTCTCTAAGAAATCTCTGTCAACATTTATTTCATACAGCCAGCCAGTGTACTGCATGCGTATATGTAAAAATAAACAAGTAAATAAAATAGTTCTTTCTAAGTTGTTTAAGTCAGTAATTCCAGAACTGCAAACTGCTCTAATTGGCTGGATCCAGGCTGGAGTTCCCAACCTTCATTCATATTGCAAGCTTTAAAAAATCCCATATTACCCAAGGTAAATCCACACTATTTTGAGGATGTGCATCCTCAGGAATACCAGCTATACCAGCTACAGATTCTCTCAGGACCTTTGTTACACTGATTGAAAGTAGACAGAGTATGGGAAAACTGATGTTTACTATGAGGAAATTTCTGAGCTTCATCTGTTCTATATACACACGAATACCATCTACTGACAGTGGTGGGAAGTTCAGTATGCAGATGTTGTGTAGAGCAAAAGCCATCTTCCTGCCAGAAAATCCCACCCAAAAAAATTCTGAGCCTCATAGTCATCTGGGGCAGAAAAACATCAGAAAAGCAGCTGCCACAATCTCCCCCACAGATCTACTTCCCAGTTATTTAGCATGCATACACTGGACCAGGTACGTGACCTTGTTCACCACAGAGGCCTGCATGACCTTATCACAAAAACTTTACATGTGAGAAGCACAGCCTGCAAAGAATTGACAGCATGTCTGAGCCTGTCTGTTCCCAGCTTCTCTTCATTCAGCAGAAGTTCTACTTCATGAATAGTCTCAGCTGGTCATTACTGGATTCTCTCTAGTATGTCCATCTTTTCCTGTATTCTCAACACTGTTGAGCAGGGAAAGGGCCACTATTGCTGATAAGTTCTACCTAATTGTAGCCCAGTATGTTTTCAAACTTCTTAATACTAGCCATTCTTTGTTGGTTCATGATAAACATGTCTATCTTCAGGCCTTTTCCTGCCAATCTCCTATCCATGGAGCCATCCCCTGGACTGTACTGGTATTTGGATTATTCCTCCCTGTATGTGGGATTTTGAAGGTTTTTTTCAGTTTAACCTACCTTTCTTACCAATTCAGAGTAAGCAATGTTTCATTAAGTTATGTTTGAAGAAGCAGTTTAACTACAATACAGCTAACTGATATCGATTTTGGGGCAATTATAGAAGATGTTAAGAAAACTGAATATTTGTTGTGATTTGTAATTTTTATTTTAATTTCCTATCTTGTAAATATTTTCTATTGCTTGATCCTTTCATCACTGTAATTTTGTATAGGAAAACTATTGAAAGATTTTAAAAATTGCTAGAGGCTATCATCACTGTAATTCTGTGTAGGAAAACTGAAGTTTTCATGGGTTTCATGACTGCTTTGCATACAGAATTATTCAGAGTGCCATTTGCAAGCAAAATTAATGTAACAGAAGTTGTTTTCTCTTCTTCAGATAATGCACCATTAGGACTCTTCTGCATTCATACAGCTTCCATCCAGTATCACGGAAATGCTTAAAGACAGGACTTGTTCCTGTCTGTGAGAACAATAAAACCCATGGCCATACTCAAGGACATTCCAATAATGTAGAATTTCTGTGTTACAAGTTAATTATTTGGGTGGAATGTGGATATGAGTGACTAATAGTCTATGCACCAAGACATGATTTTGATTGAATGGGTTACTCTTGGCATTGTTTCAGCATAAATTTTCCTCTTTTTTATTTCTTTTGCCAAAAGTGGAGAAGCCAAACAAAGACCTGGAAAACGTCCAGGTCTTTGGGACACTCTAATGAATTATAAAAAAGGAAATAATTACCTAGTTTTTCTGAACCAAAAAGAAAAAATAAAAAAAAAAAAAATTGAGCAATGATAAGTAAAAGCAGCAAGAGGAAGATTCATAAATAACATCTGTAACTAAAACAGTAACTGAGAAGTGTAAGGATGTGCTAATAAAAATATAGCATACTTAATCTTTTCCAGGAGCTTTTAACAGGCAAAAACTGCTAATATTCATTTACCAGGGTACTTTATTTGCGTTAATCTATGCTTTGAGGATCAATGGCATTGGGAAACTTTAGCTCATAAACTTATTCAACTCACATTTATAATACAATAATAATAATAAAAACACTCTAATGCAACTGAAAAAAGATGTAGACATTTTTTGGAAACTGCTTTTTGGAGTTAGGTGGATACTTGCTAACAAAGAACTATGCAGTGAATATATTACCTGAAACTATACTCAGATTTTTTCTTTATTTCACAAATTGCGCAGCATTGCCAACCAGTAAAGTGAAGTAATTGTCCTGCTCTGTTCTCTGCTGGTGCAGCCTCAGATTGAGTACTGTGTGTGGTTTTGGGTGCCATAATAGAAAAAAGACCTAAAACTACCAGAAAGCATTCAAAGGAAGACTGCAAATACAGAGAAGAGTCTAGAGAAGAACCATAGGACCATAGAATCATAGAATCCTTAGTATTGCTAGAAACCTTTGAAGTCCTTCTTGTCCAGCTCCCCTGTAATGAACAGGAACATCCACAGCTTGATCAGGCTGCTCAGAGCCTGGTCTAGCTTGGCCTTGAATATCTCCTGAAACAGGGCCTTTACCATCTCTCTGGGCCACCTGTGCCAATGCCTCATCACCCTTACTGTAAAAAACTTCCTCCTTATATCCAGGCTAAATTGGCCCTCTTTTAGTTTGAAGCTATTTCCTATCACCTATTACCACAGATCCCGCTGTCTTCTTTTTTCCTGTAGCTCCTTTAGATACTGAAAGATTATCAAGTCTCCCTTCCTCTCTATGCTGAACAGCCCCAGCTCTCTGTCTGACCTTGTAGGAGAGGTGTTCCATCCCTTTGATCATTTTTATGGGCCTTCTCTGTATGCACTCCAACAGGTCCATATCTCTCCTATACAGAGGACTCCACATCTGGATGCAGTGCTCCAGGTGAGGCCTCACCAGCACAGAGTAGAGGGGCAGGATCACCTTCCTCACCCTGCTGACCATGCTTCCTTTCTTGCAGCCCAGGATACAGTCTTTCTGAGCTGCAAGGGCACATTGCTGGATCATGTCCAGCTTTCCAACCACCAGCATACCCAGGATGATATGAGGAGTAAATTAAATCCCTTGGTTTGCTCAGGAAGCCTCATGTTGACTTACAGCTTCCTAACAAGGGCAAGTGCTGATCATAGAATCACAGAAACACAGAATTGCGAGGGGTGGAAGGTACCTCAAGAGATCATTGAGTCCAATCCCACAGCAGATAAAGCAGGTTCCCTACAATAGGTCACTTAGGTAGGCATCCAGATTGGTCTTAAATATCTCCATAGAAGGAGACTTCACAACCTCTCTGGGCAGTCTGTTCCAGTGCTTCATCACCATGACTGTAAAGAAGTTCTTCCACACATTAGTGGAAGTGTTCAAGTTTTGGGCCATTGCTCCTTGTCCTATCACTACACGACACTGAGAAGGCACTGGCTTAATCCATTTGCCTCCCACCTCTCTTCAGATATTTATAAACATTAATCAGATCCTCTTTCTGTCTTCTTTTCCCCAGGCTAAGCATACCCAGGTTACTCAGCCCTAAATCACTTAGGAGATGCTCCAGGCATCATCTTTGTGGTCCTCTGCTGGACTCCTCCTAGGAGGTCCCTGTTGTTTTTGAACTGGGGAGCCCAGAATTGGACACATTAGTCTAAATGTAGCCTTACCAGAGCAGAAAAGGGGGAAGACCACCTCCCTTGTCCTGCTGGCCATGTTCTTTTTAATACACTTCAGGATACCATTGGCCTTCTTGGCCACAAAGGCACACTTCTGGCTCACGGCCAACCAGTTGCTTGGAAGAAAGTGTAAGTCAAAGAGAATACTATAAAGCAAGCTAAAGCGCATGGTAAAGACAGGTAAGTATGAATTTATAAAATGTAAAACATGAGAAAAAGGATTCAATCCATTAAATTGTTGGAGGCATAATAGGGAAATGTCAGCCAGATCAATGATACTCAATAGGGAAAATCAACACTGATTACTTTAGAAAGGTTGGAAAGGTGATCAGTTTGAGCACAAAATAAAAATGCTCTGACAAAATATTTGTACTTGCACATTCTAAAAAGAGCATACTGAATATGGCAGTAGATCAGAGCAAAGAAAATAAATGTTTATTTTCTGTGAGAACTGGGATAAAACACAATGACACTTCTGCTTCTATTTTGGAACCAACACAGTTCGGAAAGACATCTGACTTTATTGACTCTTATGGTTTCCTATTGTTTAGACATTTATGCAAAATTGACCCTGAAGGCAGACTGAGTGGATTTCAGTTTTACAAATTAATAGAAATTATTATGCATGATTTCTGTCATTTACATAAGATAAAAGATGTTAGAATTCTTCAGCGAATGAGAAAAAGTAGAAATCAAATACAAATACAAATGTTACCTGGTAGTTGGTGGTGTAAAAAAACAACAACAACAACACAGTGATGAACTCGTTAGCTAAAGGAAGAGGCTTACGTGATGGTCTGAAATACACTTGAGTTTTCACAAGACCGTCCGTTGAGAAGGCTCCGTATTAATTTAGGATGACATGACATCAATGATACTGCACTAAAATCAATTGTGCAGGAGAATAACTATGCAGCAGTAGAAAATGTCCTTGATATTGAATCTTTGGGGTTTGGAAGATGAAGTAATCCATAGCAGTTTTTGAGGATGGACAAGTAAAGCATTTAAGGAAATGCGTATGTAAGAGCACCCCAAGTTCTTACCATTTAAGATTTTGATAAAATGATTTGTTTAGGCCAGGAGGCTTGTATGGAAAGTGTATTTACGTAATTCACTCTCAAAACCTGCTCGTCAGCCTGGTACTCTAACAGCGCAAATAATGATGAACAAAACAGAAGAATATTGACATTCCAATGTGTACATATCCTAACTGATTACATGATTTTTCTGTGAACATCCTGTCAAAATTAAAGCACAGCTGTTGCATGAATTAGAGACAAAAAGCATTTCCTTCAGTCGGAGCTGAAAGCAATCATTAATTAGCAAAAAGGATTCAGCGTCGTACTGATTTGTTCCTCCAAACGTAATAACACCCAACTTTCTTTAATCACTTCTATGCAATAACTTTATAGATCAAACACCAGTAAGTACCAAATAAGATCTATTGCAATTAAAGATATTTAAGCTTATGCAAACAATCTGAGCTTCATAAACCTAGTTACTGTGTGCAGGATGTACATCTTCATTCACAACTAATGATAAGTGTAAGCCTTTTAAGTCATTTCTACATTACTCCGAGATTGCTAAGGTACTCAAACAGTGCTGATACTTGAAGTCACTTCTCAATCAAAATCAAAAGTGTGGAATCCTAGAATGTTGATAGAATGTTTTAAAAAGATATGTGCTGATCCTGCCAAAGAGAAAGAGATACAGCTCACTGTTCTGGGCTGTATTTACTCCCCAGCAGTGCCATTGTGAGAACAGGAGGAAGAGGTAGAGGTTATGAGTCAGTAACTGCCTGATGCCATCCCCTAGGCAAGCTGTGAGATATGTGGAAATGTTTCAGCCACTATCCAGACCAGCACATTGTCACCTGGCTGCTCCAGTGCTGGGATAATTGGGCCAACAGCTTGGATTTAGTAGGAGTGAAAGATAGGCATGTGGGATCCCTCTCCAGAAAAGGTGGCACTGAGATTGCCATTGGAAGAAATGGAAATCTCTCCTCCTCTGGACACAATACATATCAGCTGTGAAGGAAAAGTATCCCTACATAAATAATATTGAGTGTCAGCCAGACAATTGAACCTTGCAAAGTAGTATCCAGTGTTTGAAGGAATTAGCTGTGCTGGAGTTTTTTGCATAATGTAGACTAAGACAATAGTCAATTACCCCAAATACAGATAGTGTTAAGTGTAGGCAATGCATGTGTTGGAAATTTGTATGCAGTTCACCATCGTTACACTCCAGTCATCATTATACTGGCAGTAGTGACCTAGCTTGGAAAGCTGAAGAGGAACAAATGGTGAATTAATTGGCTGACCGATGCTGACAATATGATGAAAATCTCACTTGCTCTCTGTTTCTCAGCTCTGGAGATACTTTCCTAAGTTCAGCAACTCAAATATTCCTCCCCACTGGCACAGATCATCGTCTGAGCCACCAGAAGTAACTGTTTTTTCATTCAAGAGAGAAGATACAGTAGGTACACAACACATTCCACCCTGAGCTTTTATCCATGTGACCACAGAGATAACAAGATGAGGAAGTGGGATGAAAAATCCACCTCAACCCCAAAAATGTGGATATATGAGTTGCAAGAGAAAAAAGAAAGAGAAAATGGGTGCTTCCATATCCAGAGGGCAGTTCTCCAAACAGAATAGATTGTCTGATCTTATTTCTAAATTTGGTAACAAAACTTTTGGATCACATTCACGAGATACAAATAATGAATAACAATAGGCTGAACTAGAGGGGCCTGTCTCCAGCAGGGAAAATTGTGTTTTTTGGGCTATGTGGATTTGATGCCTGGTGCACCAGAACCACAGGTATAAAAAGCACTAGTGGGCATTGCTTCAAATTGTACTCTAATGCCATTATTTTACAAAGGGGCAGAACCCTTCTGTATTTCTGGAGAGGTATCCTAACAGCTAACTGTATTGGTGTGTGTTTGGTGTAGCGGCCTTGGAAATGGAAGACAGTCAGCAACTATCTTGGCTGGTCTGTCTTTCAGGGGAGACCCTCTGTCGTGGGGTTGTTAAGAGTAGAAGACCTCATTAAGTATAAAAACTTCAATTTCCTGAAAAAAGCAAGACGGACATCTATAACATCTATAACAGATAGATGTTATAGATATTATAACAGATGAGACTTCCTGGACATACACTGGACATACACTGTCTTGACAAACTTCTTACTTAGATTTTTTTTTCCCCCCAGATATGATACAATCAGGAAAGGCATCATTTATTGTACTCCAAAGTACAATAGTACAAAGTATTTTACAAAATGTTAATTAGATATTTGACATCTGTTGTCAAAACAAGACTATCACAAGAACAGCTGGCTGGCAGTTCTTTACATTAGCCTGGTGTTTCTACAGCTCAAGAAACCTGCCTGACCTCCATGATCAACTGCTCTTTCCCAGGACAACCTGGAACTGGAGTTGATAGCCTTTTTGAATGTTACATGCAAGCTTAGTATCTAGTTAAAGAAATCTAGATGCATGGATCCGTGGGAAGTCATAACCAATAACGACACTGTACATGAAGTGAACCATTAGTGATCCAGATCTGGATGACAGTGCACAGCGCTCCACAGACTAAACCTCCCCTGTGATCCAGTCCTTGTAGTTAGAAATGCTAATATTTGTTCTTTCTTCACTGTTGATACATCACCACTTAAATGAAAAGACAGTTCATAGGAGCTAGAATGAAATCAAATTCAGCCTTTTAAAAAGAAAAAAAAATGCATAGAATTCATAGATGACCACCAGTAAATAAATTTAATAGTGGATTTTTGGTTGTTTGATTCCTTTCATTAGTGCTCAAGTGATTAAAAAAAACAAATCATGTTTCACATGAGAAAAGTCTGAGAGAGCTAGAATTGTTCAAGGTGGAGAAAAGAAGGCTCAGGGGAGATCCTATGATGGATAATATAAAAAAATTTGAGCAAGCTTTTTCTCATTATTGTCCCACAATAGGACGGGTAGTGATGGATACATTGAAACACATGAAAATCTGTCTAAACATAAGAAAACATCTTTTTACTATACAAGTGATCATATTGAAACAGATTGCCCAAAAACATTATGCAGTTTCCACCTTTGAAGATGCTCTAAACCCAATTAGGCAGTCTTGGACAAGCAGTCCTTGATGACCCTGTTTGAACAAGGGAATTTGACTAGAAAGTTTTCAGAGATGCATTGCAATCTCAGCTATTCTGTATTTCTGTTTCTGGACTATTGTCAATGCAACTCCATCAGTCTGGCAGCACACCAACATCAGTAGTTCTTGTGTCAGAAATACTGATCTACCTAGAGAGTGCCTTGCTCCCAAGGCTGACCACATTGAAGAGAAAGAAAAACAGTTGAAAAAATAGCCATGAAATTGCAAAGAAACTTTTGATACGTAGATAGCATCAGCTTGGATATCTTTAGAAATGAAACATGAATATTTGTAAGATACAGGAGAGATACTGAAGCAGAAATAGTAGAAGTCAAACTTGACACTGACAGATGTGTCCCCACTGTCATCATTAGCCCTGCCCTGGCCAGGCAGAGCATCCTTCCTGCTCTGCAAGGGAGTGAAAAACCAGGACCACATAATTCCAGGACAAAAGATATGTGCTAGAAACACACACAGGCAGGGAGGGGATGATGGGTCTATGTGTTTGTGGGGGAATTGGAACTGTAGCTATCAGTTATAGGAGGGTGTTAGGAGCTCTGCAGTTATTCATTAATGTAAGTGTCCAGAATTGTTGTTTATCTGTTGTATTGCTGATAGTGATCATAGTTGCATAGTTCCCTGGTTGCTGGTTAATGGTGTGTCTCTACTAAATCAATAAACCACTTTTATTCTGATTTAGTTAAACCAGATGAATTGAGAAGCTTTTCCCTGCAACAGTTTGAGATCCTTAAAATTGACCAAAATAATGACACACTGGACATGAGAAATTATTCACTGAGGCAATTCATGGAAAAAAGCACAGTTTGTACAGGAGCAACTAGCAGAAAATGAGGAAGAACTGTTAGTCCTTAAACACCCCTATTAGAGAACTCGTAGCTCTGACTCTTTTCTTACATAAAACACTACTGAGTCTGTCAGTGAAATTTCCAGAAATCCTTTCCATACACGTTGTCACTTTGGGAAAAAGAGGAAGTTAATGGAAGGCTGGAAGGAGAACATCAATGATCCACAGGCTCCCAATTTACATGTCCTGTACTAGAGGTTCTCCTTTAAAGAAGTTTACAGTAGAACACAAATGTAGTTCATCAACCTGATGACCTTCCCAGCCAGCTGATAATCTTAATGTAAAGTAGTCTGAAAGATGAACAAGACCTAGGGACAAACATCAGCTGTGGGGTTTGGAGGGATTTGTTCTCTGTTTTCTCTT
This sequence comes from Tetrao urogallus, assembly GCF_951394365.1. Taxonomy (NCBI): domain Eukaryota; kingdom Metazoa; phylum Chordata; class Aves; order Galliformes; family Phasianidae; genus Tetrao; species Tetrao urogallus. Next base: position 27,250,468 of record NC_136818.1, read on the forward strand.
TATTTGGGTGGTGGTTGTTGTTTTTCTTTTGAGACATTCTATCAAGTCAAAACATGGATATGCTATGTCCAGCTTTAAAATGAAGTGAATTTATCCATTCAGGGTTTCTCCAAGTTTATTTTTTGTACCTTTGGGGGGGGGAAAAAAAAAGAAAGAAAAAGGAATGAAAAGAAAAATGTACATTTATTTAAAACATTTCCCTTGGAGATGAAAGTCTGGTCTTCCCTGTAAAAATTCAAGGATAAAATTGTATCGGTTACAGATAGGAGAGTTGTGCTTAATTTTACTGAGTATTTTATTAACCTCATACATAAGTACTGGCAAATACTCAAAACCATCCCTTCACCTTTTTCTTAATCAGTTTTTTTTCATAAAGAAAAAAAAACTCTCCAAGTCTCTACAGGATCCCAATGTATTTCCTGTATTGGATGAAGAGGATATTGTTCTACTGTGCTATCAGCATGGGCAAGGATCTCCTGAGCTTCAGTTTCCAAGATGTCTGGAACGACTGTGCATATTAACTTAGATAGGATGCAGTGATTAAATCTGCACCTGTATGTGTTTAAGGCAAAATTCAAATTGTACTAATGGTGAGATATTACCTGTTCAGATCTCAAAGCATTATTTTAAGTAATTCATAACACTTTTTTCTCCAAAACATTAGGGTGCTCTACATTTGGACTCAAATTTTCTTGCACTAGATATTTTAAATAGAATAACTCTTCCATAATCCTACAAGGAATAGAAGATGGAGAAAACTATCACATGTTGCAAACAAAGTAGGGAAGATAAATTTGGAATCAGATGTATAGAAGTCAGAAATAAAGATGCTTCATTCCTTGTTTATTGCATTTTAAAATACTAATTGAGACTACACTAGAATTTTGAGATAATTTTGAGTGAGACTCTGCCATGATGACTGAACATGAAATCTAGTCAAGAAAGTTCAGACTGCTTAGGATAAAACCGCAGTGTGAATGCTGCGTTGCATTAAAATGCTGAGCTGGATTTATTAGAGCTATTTTCAGGTAACGAAAGCAACTTATATGTTGAGCATAGAGTCCAGATGATTAATATGCAAGTTCTTCTCCATGGGCCTGTTAAACTTTCATAAGCCCTGGCTATACATTAAAATAGAAAAATAGTAAATTAATATACGTTGAGATCCACGCTCTGAGAAAATGCTTCCAAAGCCTTGGGGATGGCTTTAGTATGAGAATGTCCTCATATATGTAAAGAATGCTAAAATCTTCCTGGGAATGTAGTTTTCCTCATTTAGAACCACTATTAAATCTTGCTGGCTTCATCTTTATATTTCATAAAGAATTTTCACCAGGACATAAATTACTTGAGATAATATTTATTTCCCCACATTGTACTATTTTTATCTGAGACAGAAATAGCCTGATTTATATTGGCCTATGAAAAAAGTCTATTGGGATAAGCATAAAAATCACAGGGTTAGGATGCTCATCTGTTATCGTATTGGAAATTACTGAAATGCCACGAAGAATACAATTGATTCAAAAGCCATTGAGTGCTTTCTGTGCATTAGAGGCTTGAGTCTATTAAACCTACATCGGTATTGGTCATTTATTAGGAATGAGTTTCATAATTGTACAAACCCATTTTCTATATAAATAGCAGAAAGCACCAGACCAGATTAATGACTAAGCAATTGCTGGCCAAATTTCGTGTTTAATTAAAACTCTGTCTTTTTCACTCTAAAAATGAGGAGAAAGCTATCGGAAAATATTCAAAAGTTATTTTCATGCTGTGCAAAAATAGCTTCCTTCAGATACTAATTGGAAACAATAAGAAACTTACTCTTCATCGTGCATAACTATTTTAAAAAATATACTATTGTGTACAGTAGAATTTAAACCTCAGACACCATCAATTAAAATATAATATTTCTTGATAAATAGAATGCCTGTATATTATAACTGTGTCATGTTACGTTATGTTACATTACATTATGTTTTATTTTGTTCTGTTCTTTTACATTTCTTTATGTTACCTTGGGTTACCTTATGTTTGTTATGGTATGTTAAAATAAATTATTACTTTACATCAACTTGTTAATGCCCCACCCAGGCTAGGACTTCAGTATTCCAGCAGCTCTGAATGGATATCTGAAATGCATTACTTAGTAATGGCTTTACCATCTAAATAAAAGCAGACTTGTAAATAAAAGCAGAAATCTTAGTAATATTAACCCTATTCTATGAACATACACTTAAAATTCTATCTGCCTCCCAGCCTGACACACTGATGATAAGATCATTTGTGTATTAGCAGGACACAGAGTGAAGAACAGCACACAGAATGACAAAGACCAAATTCTTCTTAAGGACAACACAGTCTTCAGAGGGATTATTCCACCACCATAAAGACCTCCTGGATTTAACTATTTTCCAATGTCACTGGAGTGGAACTACAAAAGTTTAAAAAGATTTTGGGAGGGGAGGGGAGGAAAACATGTAGTTCCCTAATAGCACCTATTTAACTGTGAACCTGTTTTAAAGACCTGAAGGCTCAGTCTTTCTCCAATATGAGGATTTTCTTAATAATGCAGCAATTATATGTAGGTCTAGAAAAGACTCCAGTCTACTCATGTAGACTTGCCCCTTCTCATAGGACCTCTGTACAAAGCCCACTCAAGGTATAGGTAACTCTTCTGGTTTGAATAAGGCTCCTGATGCACCAAGAGGTGTAAGGGCATGCAAGAGCTGACAAGCCCTCCAGCAATAAGAGAAACAGTATCACTGCTAAGTCTCTCATTCTGATCCTTCCCCAGTGTTTGATTCAAATCCACTCTGCTCAAATTTCAGTATTTCAGCAGTATCTTCCAACGAAGGTCTGATACAGCTGTGGTGGTCCCAGGCAACCCCTCTCCAAGAATACAGCTAATAGAAAGTGTTCTTCATCCTTCGAAGTTCAACATGCTTTGACAAGGTCAGTAAGCATCAGTAGGATTTCTTAATGTGGGGAACTCTTCTTTAGCACAGCTACAGAAATGTTCCAAACGTTAAACAATTTCACAAGCGCAGAGCAGAAAGAAGAGTTATTTTCTCACTCAGTCTGACTCCTTTTTCATCCTTCCTCTCAAAAACATGCTGTAAATATTCAGCTGGACTACAGAAGTGCTTCAGTGAAATATATCTTGCTTTTTGTCTCAGTGGATTAGTTCAGGAGAATTTTCAGTTCCAAGGAAACAACCATTCATTGAACCACATTAAGCATTTGAAGATGCAGTGAATATTTTGATGTTAAAACTCCCTCCACAGCTACCTGTGACTCTTGCTGAAGAACCTGCAAATAGACTGTATTTCTTAGTATCATAATAGCGCAACTACACATTTAAAACAATGTTTCAGCAGGATGAATCTTGTTGGCATGCACAAGGTAACTCCTGTTATTACAGGAAAAAATTCTGTCTCAATTATCTACTCGTGGTTTCTCAAGAGTAGACTCAAACTTGCAAACACTCCAAGGCTTTCTAGGGTACAGCTCCATTCTACTTGTGATTATGACAATGCAACAGAGTCAGAAAAGCTTATTAATAAATAAATTCTCTCTTCAGAGATAACAAACAGTGAGCTGTTTAAAGTAATTAAGAGATATTTTCTACAAGGAATTATATATTTAAAAAAAAGGCAGTGGGGATGGGAGGGCGTGTTCTGTATATTACTATAATCTTTTATCTTCGTGACAAGGTTTATTAAGCTGCTGTAATCCTGGTGACCTCAATCTCTGGATCAGGAGGGACAACTTGCACTGCTGAAGCATGTTCCTTGTCTTGCTGTCAGTAGCACTCTTGACAGTCATTCATACATTGGATAGCAAATCAACACCAATTCAATGTGTAGCTTCATGAGCTGCAGGCAATAATGCAACAGAACATGCACATTGTACCAACAGCTGTGTGAGTAAAGTTATGTGCTATTAATACATAATTCAGAAGTTTTTCAAGATGCAGTAAACACATAAAAATGACCTAGATGGAGTTTGAACAGGAAGCCTGGATAATTTTTGTATATGTGTTATATATTTTTTCTCTATATACAACATAACGTAACATAATATAATGCAATGCAGTGCAACACAACACAATGTAACACAATGCAATGCAAAATATATTTCAATCAGTCTGGTTCTTTTCCAGCTGCAGGAATGGTGCTCCAAGGCTCTTCACGCTTTCCCAGTTACTTTCATGAGTTATAAAAGTTATTCTTGAATATATCCAGTGATGGGTTAAACTCCTTAAACAAAGGGAGTCACCCTCATCCACACTTTAGTTTCATGGCAGATTCTCTTCAGCAAATAGTTTTTTGTTTTGTATTATTTTTTTTTTTTTAAGCATGGTTATATAGCTTGCTGTAAATTAAATATTAATTGTCTTTTCCCTTCTAATAAATATTTCAATTAATCATTGAAGTCTTTAACTGCGTAAAGCAGAAATGTGATTGAAGAACTACTTTGACAGTTCAGTTAAGAGTGTAAATACTTATGTTAAAGTATATCACATGTCACATTTAAAAATACTGAGCAACATGACAGACAGAGGTTGAAATAAGTGATCAGAAACACACAGGGATCTGTCACGGAGCAGAGTTGAGCCATGAGCAACACCTTGTGTATCTCTAGAAAAGCAAATTTAGGACATGGAGAAACTGCTGTGCCACAGCAGCTGGGAGAGAGGAGTGAGAAAGGGAGAGAAGCTGCTTTGCAGGCACTGAAAAGTCAGTGCAGAAAGAAAGCAGGATGTGCTCCACGCACAGAGCAGCAGCTCCCTGCAGACCAGGAGAGGCCCATGGAGGAGCAGGCTGTCCCTTCCAGCCCATGGGCACCACAAGGAGCAGATCTCCATTGCAGCCCAAAGAGCAGCAGAGGATGAATGGGATCATGTCAAACAGCTCAAATAACAGACTGAAGCAATAAGAGGAAGTCCCTAATAGAGAGTTTTAAACTGCCAATTCACTTCACTTGGAGATAGAGATAAGAATTTAACTCATGCTATGGCATTTATGTTGGTAAGATGAACAAAATGATTAAGTAGCCCACATCCCCAGTTTGCAGCTTCATTAACATTACATTACAGTGAACGAAAGAGTTGATACCACTTTTCAGTCTCTCTGCACACACATTGTACACGTGTGTTTAGACATTTTGTGTGTACTATACACAAACATATATAGAGACACAAAAAATCAGTTTGCAACCAGTGTCTCACAGAAGCTGATGGGAGCATGAAATGCTCCTCTTGGTTAAGACAAATGATTTGCAAAAATCTCTTGGTGTTAATGTTTTTAACCATACCGTCTATCACGTCTAAGTATTATGTTCTGGTTTTATCAGAAGAGAAAAGACTTTTATCTCACCTATTAAAAAGCGCTAAACCTTGAGCTAAAGTCTACTAAAAGTAGGAGAGAAAATGTATCATTTTGACTATTGCATTGTTAAGAATTTAAAAACAGCTTTCTTAGGTCTTCTGTCTCTGAAAATATATACTCTTCAATTTTCTTTTTGAAAAGTTGAACACTGAAGTTCATACAGAAGATGAACAGCCTAGAAAAATCTATGTTTAAAATTAAACGTTTCTTAAGTAGTTATTAAGTCTTTCAAGACTTAATATATAAGAGTAATCAGAATTAAAATAAGAGTAATATTAAGTAAAATCAGAATTAAAATAGGAGACTTAAAATAAGAATAATCAGAAACAGATGAGATACAATTTTTTATTGGGTAAACAAATGCATGTTGAAAGTTCTGTATGTTAACTTATGGTTTTGTTTATATAAGGCAGACCCACACAAGAAAACATATACCAAAATTAAATTCTATATTAAAGAAAAAATAGAACATGTAATACAGTAGATAATCGATAAAAAATTGCAGTTTCTTTCTGTTGAGCTCTAAGTTCAAACTCCCACTTAACACTGAAAATAGAAATCTGAGTTTTCTGAATGTAGAAAAATTGTACCTCCTTTTCAGTTTGAATAGGAAATTTTAATAAAAGACGTGCATGACTAAGTCCAAGTCTCAGTTAATGTAAGTAAAATATAAGTCTGCAATTCTCATTTATTTCCAATGACAATTGGGTACCTTCTTTAGACACCTTTAAAAATACTGCTGTTCAGTCCTTTCACAATCTATACAACCTTCTTTCATCTTAATTCTACCAAAATCTGCTAGAACTGGTTCAAACACAGCTGAAGTTAAAAGCTAGCAGCAGTTAGTATAATTTGCTGAGTATAGGTTGTATAGACTTTGATGTAGCAGAATGAGGCTGAGGAACATGGCAAATTGAGAGTTCTGGTCTCAACTACAGCAAATAGTCCATAATCCCAGGGGTGACTTATAGTTTCATTTAAATCTCTATTGGTTTGCTTTGGTAATAGAAAATAAAAATCTGCACTCTTGGTTGTGATCTCAGATATGGTTCAACTTATATCACCAAATTGCACTCACAATTTCTATTCTCTTTCATCTTTCTATTGATATTATACCAGGCTTGTACTATCTCGGGCTGGTTTGACTTCAGGTAGCAAAAAGAAGTCATCTGAGGTCAACAGCAGACCCTAGATACAGTGGAGCAGATCACTGAAAAGTATATGGCATTAATTTAGATCTAATAGTTCTACTAGATGGAAAATCCTTTTCTAAAGGATTTCAGAGGGGTCATGAGAAGATGAACAGGACTAGAAATCCAGCTGCCCCATGATCCACCAGCAGTAGAGTCTGGTTTAAACACAAGGCACCACAGCATGTATTCTAGGCTTACTTTGTGGATTAACAGAATTGCCTCAGGGTCTGTTCTCCTTTTAAGTATATATAGCGAGAAGTTCTATCATCAGTTTCGGCTCCTTTTGAACCACTTAGCAGATGCACAGACTGTGCTGGCTCCAGATCTTATCATCAATTCCCTCTCTCCCCTAAAGAGAGGACAAGCATCTTATTTCAGCCTCCATTAGTGACTATGACATAGTCATTACTTGTCCCAATTTGTCAGCAATCCAGATTCCCTTCTGACTTGCTACTCTTTCCATTTAGTTTTGGATGAGTTTCACTCTTCTAATTTATAATGAATTATGCTGACAATATAGTATATATATGTTAACAAAATAATGCATACGGGAATTAGAGGTAAGCCATATGCCAGATTCTGGCTATAATTCTTCAATACTGCATATTAGATGATATGCAGTCTCTTCTCCAGTCATTTAATATACTGTTTGATTTATGATTTTTAGCCATTTTAGATACAGAAGAAAAAAAAAAAACACACATCTTAAATGAGTGGTGGAGAGAGAAAACAATCCTAAATATTTTAGGACTTTAAAAACTATTCAGTCTCTAACACTTATGTCGCTTACAACAGAAACAGATAAATTTCCATTTTTTTATTAAGATCTATTTATCTCTTGCAGGTATATTTTCCTATAGTTATACACTGAGTGTTCCAGGATGGTATTCATTCAGAGGATACAGGATGTGAAAGCTGGAGATGGGTGATAGATTCTAAAAGTCATAAAAGTACAAGATTTACTAAAAGTACAAATACTATGGCAACAGCATGGCAAAAGTAGACAAAAGCAGCACTTCTGGATATTGAGCCACAAAAAATATTTGGACTTTAGCATCCTGTGGGAACTAACAACCAATAAATTCAGTCTGTGACAAGATGACTATGAAGCATCTACTCAATGTACCATACTCATATTCCTTTAATATTGCACAATATTTTTTGTTGCTGCTTTTATAAAATCAGTTTCCTGCACAGTATTTAAAATTCACTGGAGTGGTAGTGGTAGTCCTCTGGCTCTGGTCTTCTTCTGATCACATTCAATAAAAGAAAATGTCTGTCAGAGAGAGTAGCTCAAGAGGCAGAGGCAAGAGCTGTGGTTCAATTTTAGTTGTTTCCAGGCATGAATGCTTAAATTTAAAATTAATGGGCCAGTAAAGGGCTGATTTAACACTTGTGCTGGGAGGGAGAGGACAGAATTAACAATAAGGGACAACCATTTACAAGAAGTCACTCGACCATTTCTTTCCTCTTGCCTGGACGCACACAAAGAATTAGAAATTTTCCTTTTTCACAAACAGACAGCAATTCTTTGAATGTTTTTAGCATGATTATTATTGTTTATAATCCTGGGATAGAGCCCCATTAAAAATCCATTAAAATTTTGAATATGAATCCAAATTTTTTCTCTCAGTATGTTACTAGATTAAAATATTCATCTTTTGAAACAAAAACAAATGAGCAAACAAACAAAATCAAAACACAACAACACCAAACACCCAAACAACCAAAACTCAACCTGACCTATCTAGAGTAAAGTCATCTAGAGAGATCTAAAACAACTGATGTGTTGCTCTACAAGATAGTATCTTCTTATTAAATCAGCTGCCATTTTCTTAAAGGAAAATTTATATCTGAAGCATCTGACTAGAGAGACATCATAAAGACTCTAATAGAATTACTGGACGCCTTGTGATTTGGAGATTTTTAAAGCTACGATGAAAATGACATCTAAAAATAAATCAATACTCCAATCTCTGTGTCATTTTCCATAATCTTTAGTATAGCCAGATGAAATAGCACTTTGTCTTAAAGTTTGTAAGTAGAATAGTTAATAAAATATTATCTTTTCTAAGTGGAAAAGAGCCTGAGCTATTTATATTGGGATAACCAGCATTTATATTGGGATCTTCATGCAGCTGTTGAAACCTACAATTTTTGTTTGTTTTCTTTGAAAGTTAGAGTCAGTTACAGATCCCTCAGCTAAAAAACAACCAGGTACATCTGAGCTGACAAATATGAACAATCTTATTGTTTTAATTGGGTTGCTGATAAGCTGAGTGTTAAGTGGCAATTAAAGATTTACTAGGTGAAATTCCAACTTAAGCTCAAGAGTCTAATCTCAAATTTGAAAAGTGTTGCAATCTATACTTTTGGTCTTGAGACATTTCTTTTTTAACAGAATTCAAATCATAAGTCAACAATGTCTAGTTCATACCTTTAGTGCATTCAACAGCCACTCAGCTTGTGATGCTGATAGCACAATTATAGGATCAACTCGATTAACTTAATTTCCCTTAGAATCCTGCAATTGGTCTGATTTAATCATACTTCAGGTTTGCTTGGGGCTTTTTCTTTATTTTTCTTCTTTGCAAATATTCATATCTATTGTTTCATAGCCATGTGTTGTCAAGATTTTTTTTGAGATTCAATATATTATGGAGGTTGCTCCAAAAGTAATGCCTTTTATTAATTTTCATGGAAACTAGAACAGATACAAAGAGTACAGTAACACTAATTGATAGAGAAAATTATCAAAATGCTCTTTTTCAACATACTCACCAGCATTAGGTATATATTTTCACCAATGATTAACAAGAGGCTGTGTGCCATGCTCATAAAAATCTGCAGCAGTGGAGATGAACCACTTTTTCACAGCTGCTGTGATGGCATCACTGCTGAACCCACTGCCTCACTGTACTCATGTGTATTGTTTGGTCTGCATAAATGTTCAGCAGCATTGATGAATGTTAATGGATGCCAATTTTTCCACATGAAGGAATTCCACACCTTTGCTTCATACACACTTCCATGTCAGATTGCCATTCTGCTGCTATCTGTCACATGGCAACAACATGTGATGGAATACTGGCAGAAAGTTAAAATCTGTACTGTCATATCACCAACATCCATCTCTGATATCGTGGACCAACATACGAAAATAGGAGGCATTGTTTTCAGAGCAGCCCTCCTATTTATCTTTCGAATAAGAGAAAGAATTAGAGATTCTTATGGATGAGAAGCTTGATATAAGCCAGCAGCATGCACTTGCAACCATGAAGGCCAACTGCATCCTGGGCTGCGTCAACAGAGGGGTGGCCAGAAGGGTGAGGGAGGCAATTGTCCCCATCTACCTCCCTCGTAAGGCCCCATCTGAAGTGCTGCTTACAGACCTGGGGTCCCCAGCACAAGAAGGACACAATGTTGTTGGAGTGGGCCCAGATTGTGATAGTGATAGGACAAGCAGTCCTGTCTAAAAGAAAGTAGATTTAGGTAAGATGTTAGGAGAAATGTTTTTTATTCAGAGGATGGTGAAGCATTGAAAAAGAAGGTGAATAGTTGTGAGGTACTCAATGCCATGTTCGATGGGGCCCTGGGCAACCTGATCTATTAGGTGGCAACTCAGCAAATGGCATAAGAATAGGAACTAGATCTTTGAACTCAAGCCTTTCTATTGTGAGGATTTCTATTGGGTTATGGATGCCCCTCCCTGGATGTACTGAGGGCCAGGCTGGATGGGCTTTTGACCAACCTGGTCTAGTGAGAGATGTCCCTACCTATAGCAGGGGGGTTGGAACTAAATCATCTTAAATGCCCCTTCCAACCCAAACCATCCTATGATTCTGTAATTCTATGAACAAACACTTTACTATGAGAGTGATGGAGTGGACCATAGCAGTGTTTGCCTGGAGAGGCTGTAGAGTCTCCCTCCTTGGAGATCTTCACAAGCCACCTGGACATGGTCCTCAGCAACCTGCTCCAGGTGTCCTTGAGATGGTATTCAAGATCTCTTCTAAACTTGACCATTCTGTGATTCTGTGAATTCAGTAAGATTAACGCTATGTTCTTAGCTAATTCTAAGTATGGCAACACAGCGTGAAAGCAAACTTTTGTGGAAATTACTTTCCCTTACTTTATTATTTCTCCTTTGCAATAATGGAACAGCTTGATTAACTCATTTATTGAAGTATTAAATTCCAACAATAATTGGAGTCCTATTACATCAGATGATGTATTTCCCAGGTGTTTAAATGTTGGAGAAGTTGGAAGAAGTGTCTTCCTATCAGGTTAATCAAGCAACTTTTTTTGTGCAATGCAGATTACAGTTATCTTTTCCTGTATTATTGATATGTTGGTAACAAAGCCATTGGTGGCATGAAGCTATAGGCTAATTTTCATCAGTGGACTGCTTTGGAGAAATCTGCAGTTTGTACATACTTCATGAATTAATGTTAGTTCTTTTGAGACCCAAACAAATGTGGACGCATTCCAGGAAAGCTATATCCTGTTTCTACAGAGTGGATATTATTTACTGCTCCAGCATATCATACACAGAGTAGTAAATCTGCTTATTTATAGAAAGAATAACGGGCATATAGTAAATAGGAATACTTACAGGTAAGTATTTTATAAGCATTGCTTCTGCTAGGAACACTAAGGTGAGATATTAACAAATACGTTCACATTTTTGCTGAAAAATGTATGGAGAATTAAATGCTAAATTTAGAGAAAAAGATTTTAAGCCTGTTTGAGTTCCCTTATATTTTAACTGCGTACTGCATTCAAAAAATTGAGCAATAGTAATAGTGTCATATTGTTGCCTTTCATTAACTCCACATTTCAGCAGTTGTATTACTGTTGTCTTTCATTATTCTCCACAGAATAGTTGAGGTTGGAAAGAGCTTTTGGAGATCATCTAACGCCACTGATTAAGTCTGTTGCCCAGGACTGTGTTCCCTGAGTTTTTGAGTGTTTGTAGGAATGGAGACTCCAAAATCTTTCTTGACATCCCATTCAAATGTTTGGCCACTCTAGCAATAAAACTAAATAAACAAACAAATAAATATGTAAACAAAGTTTTATAATGTTTAGATAGAATTTTGCATATTTCCATTTGTTCCCATCATGCATTTTGAGCTCTTTATCATTATGCATGAATTCATATAGAAGTTATCCTATGGAAGGCTGTTTCATAGACAAAAATCTTACAAGGAAACCAAGATGTAAAGAATAATAAACTCAGAGAAAATCCTGAGTTGGGAAGGCCCAAGAGGGTCATCGAGTCCAACTCCTGACTCCACAAAGGGCAACCTGAAAGTTAAACCATGTGTTTAAGAACGCTGTCAAAATTCTTCTTGAAAACCAGCGGGTTTGAGGTAACGACCACTTCACTGCAGGGACTTGTCAAGGTGCCTCACACCTTCTCTGTGAAAAACTTTTTCCTAATACCTAATTTGAATTTCCCCTAAAGGAGCTTCATGCCAGTGCCTCACATCCTGTCACTGGTCACCACAGAAAAGAGATCAGTGTTGCCCTTTCTTTTCTCCCTCATGAGGACGACAGCAGTGATATCATCCTTCATTCTCCTCTTCTTCAAGCTGAACAAACAGGCCACTCCTCATGGAGTCATTTTGCCACCCTTGTTGCCCGCTTTTGGATGCTTTGGATGCCACAAGGAGAGAGGACCTTGGTTCAGTGATTCAAGTTTTTCCAGCATTTTCTTAGTGTCTCAGAAAGCGTAATTACTCCTTTGTCACCAAATCATCATAGAATCATAAAATAGCTTGGATTGGAATGGACTTCAAGGATCATCAAGTTCCTACCCCCCGCCACAGGCAGAGACATCAACCTCCAAATCTGGTACTGGAAAAGTCTGTCCAAGGCACCATTCAACCTGATCTTGAATACCTCCAGGGATGGAGCATCCACAACCTCTATGGGCAGCCTGTTCCAGCATTTCATCGCTCTCTCTGAAGAGTATCCTGACATCCAATATAAACCTTCCTTCCTTGAGCTTAAAACAATCCCCCCTTGTCGTAACACTATCTACCTGAGTAAAAAGTTGATTCCTCTCCTTAATGCAGTGTTCTTAGCAAAGTGGGCTTTTCTTCTGCGTAGTATATGCTTTTTCAGAGAGAAATAATAAGACAATAGAATGAAATGTCAAAACTGCTATTGTATAGCTTTCCTAAACCTCACTCATAATTGCTACCATATCTTCTGTATCCCAAGACACTAGAAAAGAGAAAGAAAAAAAAATGAACTGCAATAACGTTGATGCTCTGCAAAACAGCACACAGTATGCTTATTACATATAATTTTGCAGTAGCAGCTGCAATTTTTCCTTCAAAAATGTATTTTTCCTTCAAAAATGTGAATGTGTGCATTTTTCCTTCAAAAATGTAAATTCTAGTTTTTTGACTGTTCTTGTTTAATTTTAACTTTAAAAAACAAAGATTTGAAGTTACAGTTCCTTCAAACAAAAGCATACTACCTACCAACCACTGCATTTTGTATTGCTTTTAACAGCGCTTGACTTAAAAATCGAAAACATTAAACAATTAATGTTAAGCAATTTTAAAGAAAGGTTACAAAAATAATTTGACTAACAATGGGTCAATGATAAACTGAGCCTCTTCTTGTTCTTACATAGCTGCTTAGTCTCTGCTTATTCTCCATCCGCTCTTTGGGAATTCTGTTTACTAATAAGTTTCTCTGTCCTTTACACCTATGAATGAGAAGGGCCTCATGAGAAGGATAATATTCTCTCTTGCCCACACCCCTCCGTCAGAGGTTTTACAGAGGGAGCTGTGTGTGAAACTGCTGGATGACAATCCATTATTTCAGATTAAGTGACTGACTGCTGATGACCCCTAATAGTCTCCTGTGCCACTACAGAAAAGTAAATGCAGGAAAGCATGAGGACGTTTGGGATAAACTCAGAGTTAAAATACATAGTGATGAAAATCGGTCTTCATTTCCAATTAAACAAAACTATACCAAAAGAGATCCAATTGTTTGGATGGTTGACCTTTTCAGTTTAGTTTCAGATAAAGTAAATCATACTCAAGTGGATAGCAACTTCTGCATTTTGATGATGGTTTTATATTATTTATGCATTTCACAAACACCAACTCTCTACAGATTTCAGGAGCTGCAATCAACATACGTAAGCACAAAATCTGTTATGAGCCACTAATTTCTAGTGTACAAATAAAGCACTTCTCCACTAATCTCCCCTTATAAACTTCTGAAGAAAAAGAAAATATAGTTGTGAAATAAAAAGCAGATGCTCAGGGATAAAACTGCTTATGTCCACAGTTATCCCCTACTCAGCTGAGCAATTCCTAGAAAACTGGCAATTGTATTGCATTCCAAGGTGGCTTGGGAAAACGTGCCTTGTAACTGGAGATGTGTTATTGAGGTAATTTATGCAGCTATTATTACTACAAATATGTAAATGATAACGATACGGTGCATTTCCAACTGTACAATACAAGTCTACAATTGCAAAAATGCTGTAAGATTCATTTCATAGGCCTTCATAAAAACTGATATAACTAAACTTGACTGGAGAAACGTGACATTAGAAGTGTAAGAAATGGATCAGAATGAGATCTCGAGAAATCTCCAGGTTGAATTAGTTTCCCAAAACAGGATTTATATATAAAAAGAAGTCAACAAACACTTGTCCCATGTTAATGTATATGTTTAAAAGTAGTAATTCTATAATAGAATTCTGTTCAAGTATTAAAAAGGCATAATCAATAAGAACTGTCTTCCTACTGTAGAATGTCATTTCTCATCAGTTTAATAGTTCCGTGATATAACGTATATTTTTTAAAAAAGAATAGAAAAACATCTGAAAACAGTGTGAGATAAATGATAAAAGCACTAAAATATTTAAATTCCCCAAAGGGTTTCTTTTTTTTTTTTTTTTTTTTTTTTCCCCTTTTCAATAAGCATTCTTATTAAGGGGTGAACAGAATACCACCTCTAAAACTTTTGCAGAACCATTTCCCAGTCTCATTAGCACTATTTAATGTAATTTTATGATTCTAAAGCCAAGGGCTTGCCTAAACTTTAATAAAATGTCAGTTTTTGATATATGTGAGTTATTAGGATGCAAACTTAAAAACTGTAGAATTTTACAGGCACTGGTTGCTGTTTTCATTATAAATCTACCAGCTATCACTGCCTTCTAAACTGTATCCTGGTCCATCCATCTAAAATGTCACTTTAGCTGCAGAGATGTCATATCATTCATTTTATTTACACAATAATGAGGCTGTCAATGCATATTAAAAGCAATCCCTCTACAAATCTGAAACAGATATAAAGCTAAGGAAATATGACATAAATAATTTATTTCACATGTTTCACCATCCATTTCTTGCAGAAACACTGGATGGAGTCCTGTATTATTTATACATTTACTCTTGGCTATGTTACAAAACGCTGTTGATCGCGTTGTTGGTAAAGTTGCGATGTTACCAACTACTATCATTGTTTTAGTGTAGTCAGGTCTGGGTTTTAAGCCATTAAATAGTAATTACACCTTTTTTTTTGCCCATTATGTACAAAACTTCCTTCTCCTCTGGGAGAGGCTGTGGATGAATCAGTCAGAAAAAGGCATGCCTACATAGCAGGAATTGCAGGCAACATGTAGGCAACTGGGGATTCTCGGAATGCAGCCCCCTCTCCCCAAGGATACAACAACAACTACAGAGTAGGCTGAAATTGCAAGTAGACAATCCTGCTAAAGCACCACCTCCACATGTTGATGATGGGAAAGCTTTATTGTCTCTGTAGAATATTGATTATATTGGACTATTTAAATAATCTGGGAGATAATTATACATGCACACAAGAATGGAAGTAGTCTTAAGGGACTGTCAGAAAGCCAATGAGCAAAATACAATGTGAGGGCTATTGACTGGGAAACTTTGGAAGTTCTCTTTCATTATTCATTTATTTATTTTTGTTCTGAATAAATTTAGAGACAATGAAGAGAAGAGATTCACTGGATTGGAATGAGGTAACTGTATTTCTCCAGGAAAAGAGAAACCAGAAGTGCTAGATAAAAACAGAGCTAAGGATTAATAGTAAAGAAGAACAAAAGGAGAACAAAGATCCATGATCTGTGTGGGGAAAAGACTGCAGTGCAAACAATTTGAAAGGGAATTCCAATACATTTTACTTATAACCTCAACAGTAAGAATTTAAAAACTTTTAAAAGGATATGATGGAATAGATTGTTAACTCACAGTTGAATGTGTGTTGCTCTGAGATGTTTTCTGTCACTGAGTGAATACCATATGTTTCATATCTATATATGGCTTTCCAGGGAAGTAGTTGAGTCACCGTCCCTGGAGGTGTTCAGGAAACTTAAGATGTTGTACTGAGGGACATGGTCTAGTGTGAAATATTGGTGATAGGTGGATAGTTGAATGACCTTGGAGGTCTTTTCCAACCTTGGTGATTCCATGATTCTTTGATTGATTCTATATCTAAGACTCCCACATAAAACTTATGGGGAGAGAAGCCCTATTTTTTCCTGTAGAAACTGGTTATGTTTTTCTGTAGCCGATGTGTTCTAAGTAAATATCCTGTAAAACTGCAAGGATACATTAGCAAACAGTGATGGCTCAGATGCTTTTCTTATTATTTCCAAAGATGTGTCATTAGCAGGGCATTAAATATATTAAAATTTGTAGCCTGCAGTATTCAAGTACAAGTAGAAATCAATTGCTATTTCATATTAAAGTAGGACTTATGAACTATTAAATAGTATCTCAATGAGACCAATTTTATTATAGGGAAAAAAACCCAACAAAACAGAAAACATTCTAAGTCAATATGCTCTTGAGTTCTCACAGAAAAAAAAGCATTAACTGTCTGTATTTCAGAATGATGTAGCATTGCTAATCAATACAGAGCTAAGAATGACCATCAAATCATATCAGATCACTGTGGAATGTAAAATAATTAAGTTTGTGGAGAACTGACACATGTTTACACACTTGGAGATAGGCTAAAATAAATTAATTTGCTTCACAATAATTTGTAATTAACTAGCAAATCCCAGTCTATGTAATAATTTCTTTCACAGCTCAGTTGCTTCTGTACAATGGACTTCATATAGGTCTCTAGTGTTCTCTAACAAACGATAGCTTTCAGAGAAATAGCAGAATTTAGGAATGAAGATGGTCACTTAGCACAGTTTCAAATCACAAGACAGTTCATATGAATGCTAATTTAAATTAACTTTTCAATTAAAATTTTGAGACATTGTAGTGAATGTACTGCTAAGTTCCAAATATCATATATCTACTACACTTATTCTATCCATTAATTAGGAATCTTTTTAGACAAAATTAGGTTTATTCATGTAAACTACTGATTCTGTAATTACTCTCAGAATTTTTAATCTAAGTTTCCTTAAAGGCTATTGAAAACCTCCCAGTATGTTTAATATAATGGAATGAGGCTTTTATTTCTATTTTTAAATTTAGCTTTGCCTGGGATAGAACATTGATGATCACTAAGTGGTGGTTAAATAAATAACTAATGCTCAAATATAATATTATAAAGCTTTGTCTACATAAAATGTTGCATGATACAGTGCAATGTATAGATAATTGCAGGGAGATAAAGAAAAGTAAAAGTCTCTTTCTAAACGATGAATTAAAATGTGTTAACTAGGTAAACATTCCTTGTGTATTCCTTGTTTTCCATTTATCCATGGAAAGATGGGATTCAGGAAAGTACATCACTGTTGAGTTCAAAAGGTAACATAAAGATTGTGCAATTCTTGTGAGTGATGAGAAAGAGGAATTGGAAATAAAAGGAAGGAAAGAAGAAAAGAAAGAGTGTGCAGAAGGCCTATCCCCATTCTTCTATCCAAAAGCGTAGGGTGGTTACATGGACTCTTCATACACTGACATCCATACACCTTAGCACCCTTGGCATTTTCTTTCCAAGATCTATATAAACAATGTAGGACTCTGAAATTGCGGATATGCATTACCAAGGGACTGTGAAATTAATTCCTGAATGCTATCAGATCTGTAATATAAAACACAACATATATAGGCATTTTTATGGAATCTCCATGCTTGGAGATAGCCAACACTGAGCTGAACAAGGCTTTGAGCAGCTTCACATAATGACACAATCAGTCTTGCTTTGCACAGATTTGGCTAGCAGACCTGAGATTCCTAGCAGACTAGATTACCTTTATTTATTTGAAGAATGTAATTGGTCAAGATGAAAATAACTCCAGATTTCTTTTTCATTTTTTTTTTCTTTTTTTCTTTTTTTTTTTTTTAATTTCATTTTCACTCCCTACCCTAACCCTAACCCTAAAATTTAAATAAATTTACCTAAAACATGACAGAGTGTATATGCTTATAATGTGCAGTATCTACTAAAAAAAAAGAAAAAAAAGGAAATAAAAGCAATTTTTTTGAAAGAGATTCACAGAATTTTAGCAAATTTTGATAAACAAACCACAAAAAAATTTCTCATAATTTGTACAAATTTATTTTCCTTTTTATGTATTAACAGAACTTTTAGTTCATATGCCTTACAAGAGAAAACAATGAAGAGAAAACAATATTGACAAAATATAAAGCTGTGTATACATATTTAGTCACTGTATATATTCATTCTAAAGATAACACATCCACTGTTACCAGAAACAGTGCACATATGTCCATAGCTTACTATTCTTTAAAATGAAGCATCTCATATCACTAAAGTACTCAATCCTTGTGCCCCGCACCAAAAAGATAGCATTCTGAATTTAGCAAACTCTTCCTAATGAATGGTGAACATGGTGCTCTGACCACATTTAAGAGTTACCTGTACTAATTAATCAATAATTGCCTTTCTCTACATTCCTTCTGAGTTGAGTTGTGCGGAGGGACCAGAGTAAAGTTTGACCTTATATCCTTTCTATGGATAAAAGCGCATTTGTTTCTAACACTTGTTCATTTTTAGTCTAGGATCAAAATTTCTATCTAAGCCAACGTCTGGAGGTCTAGCCAAAAGCAGTCAGGATCAAAGACTTCTTCCCAGCAGTGTTTCAGAAAGAGAATGGCTAATCATTCATAAATGAAGAACAGATGATCTATAGCACATCTCTAACTGCTGTGTAATGATGTACGCGATTCACACTGGGGACACCAGGAGACAACTGTGAGGGGAAAAAAAAAAAAGAGAAAATAGATTAAAAAAAAGAAAAAAGACTATTACTATTTGTTCTAATGTGAAAAGAAAGAAGGAAAGATGATAAACAAATTCAAGTGTATGCACATCCCACAGAACTGAATCATGTGCATTTGCCAATAGCCTAGGCTAGCAACAATTCTCCCTAGGTGTGCATCCTGCTGTTGCATCCTATGGGCTGGAAGGGAATAATTAGGCTGGAGCAAAAAGGAAGTGTCACACGTGGGCAGGAGGTATGGAAGGACTCACTAGCTGGACGGTATGAGAAGCTGGACTTAACTTAGTGTAAGCACTGCTCAGAACAACAACAAAATCAGTGTATTATCCACATTTATCTCCTAAATCCAAAACACAGCATCGCACACCAGCTACTAGGAAGAAAACTAACACTATCCCAGCCAAAATCAGGATACTGGGATTGCACCACTTGAGGCCCAAAGTAATCACAAATACATTATTTACACCATAAAAACTCTTGATAGTATAAATTACCCTTACAATTGCGTTCCTAATCTATTTCCACCTTTGATTCCCAGGTAGGAGAGAATCTCTGTGTTTCAGCCTTTTTCTGAATCAAACTCTTTTTAAAAATACAAAAAAATGTTCTTCTGTGAGAAGTCAGGGTTTCCATATTTTATCTGTTAATGATTAAAACAGGCTGAATCTGTTAACCTGCAGCTAAATATGAAATATTACTTCAAGATAGCAATAAACAAAATAACTTCATTATCAATGGACCCCATTAGAAATAAACTTCAGCATTTACCAGTTTTAATAGTTCTTATGGATGACTAAAGTGACTCTGAAGAGCTGTCTATTTTCACAAAAACAACAGAAGCAATTAACTGATCCCTCCTTATGCAATTCCTTTACTTTTTTTCACGTTAAATTGCTATAGAACACGCTTATCCAAGGAAGCCAAAGATATGTCCATTGAGTCCACAGTGAAGGGAGCACAGCTTAATTCTCTCAATTACAGCAATTGCCATGCTGCAGCAATTCAGAGCAGACAGACCTGTTCCCAGAAGCTGCTCTCCATGCAGCATTTCTGAAGCACACCACTCTAAATGTCTCCTGAACAGCCCTAAATAATGTCCCCTTTGGCCCTCAAACAAATGCTCTCATTCTCCCTGTTCTGAAAAACAGGGGCTAAGGATACTCGGTATAAAACTGTTAGTTGGGGTTTTAGAGATTAGTCCAAGATGTCAAGGAGTTCTGATTTATTATACATCCAATTATTGGTCCAAGGATCCAAAGTATGAAAAAAAATAATTAAAAAAAAATCAGAATTTCTGCCAGTATTTTTTTGTTGTTGTTGTTCTATTTGCACTAAGCACCAAACAAAAGCACTACAGACCAAAAATTGTTTGTCAACACAGACAACAGTGGCCATTTTTATCGAATCACAAGACTAAGTCTGCACTTGCCTTAAGGTACTTAAAACCTTTTGAGCTTCCCACATTTGTATTTATAGAGGGTTATGCCCCTGGATCATAATAATCTTTGTGTAGCTGCAGGTAATTCTGGGTCAGGTGGAGGTTGCAGTTTTGGCAGATCAGAGCAGGACATGGTCCAGATCAGTCAAGCATTAGTGACAGTCGTCTTTCACACATCTCTAAAGAGCAAGTGCTAAAAGATCAAACAGAACGTCCACTGCTGTGAAAACTGAGAAATGAACAAGAATGAGAAGAGTGAAACTGCATCCAGGCCAGAGAAAACCTGCAGGAGACAGCATCAAAATATTCACTGGGGCAAAATCAATATGAATTAAAAAGCTTGTGGGTTTAGATTTAGTTGATTTATTCTTGCCTCATTGAAGCTGCGTAGAGCATGATTCATGAAGGCTGCTGCTTTTGCAGAAGTCTCTGCAAACATCCACAGAGCACTGGGCAAAAGTGTTTGGGAACACGTGTCTGCAGAGAATAGGATTACATGCATCAGGTTATGCAGTTATTCATCTTTTCATTTATGCTCTGCTCTGTTGACAAACAGCAGGGCCTTCATGGCCATCAGCTCAGCCGATCCTGTGAAGACACAGGGCCAGAGGCACAGCCTGTTTGGGACAGGTGCTGTGTGATAGAAGCTCAGGAATTCATCTTATGTAAGTGTGTTGGCACTGAAATTCACATTTGACCCATAGTATAGCGGGATATCAGTGTTGCACTCGTGTCCACATCTAATTTGCTTAGTCACTAATTCCTCATCAAGTTAACTAGGTTGAGGATGGAGGTTTTGATAATTTGGCAGGAATGGACTGCATTTGCTGGTGCAGTAGTGTGAAGCAACATAAACATTAGAAACATGCTATTATATAGTTAATTATTTTGAGGTGTACATCCTAACAGAAAGTATGGGGATGCTTCTGGCATATGAAAAAGTCCTGTCAAGCTCCCATCCTACACCTGGAGAAAGGAAAATGACTTTTTGAGCCATTTCCCTAACAACCCAGTTTATTTCCCCTCCTGCCATCATCCAGAAAGCCCCTTGGATCTGCAATGGGCAGTGCTGGAGGGTGAGTTGTAGGGAGTGTTTACACATAGCATCTACAAGAGGGTGACAAAACTTTTTTTGCAAGCTTTCATCCCAGCGGTCTACAAAGAGAACAGTTTGTCTGCAAGTGTTATTTTATCATCAGGTTCACTACTAGGACTCCAAAGAGTTTACTTTAACAACTAGAAATAACTTGTATTTAATCAGTATGTGGATTCTGGAATATTTTTCCTCAACAGGCAGTAGTTCAGTGGTAAATTTTGCAAACTACGTAAGTGCAGGGAATTGGAGATCTGCCTGTCATCACCACTTCACACTGAAGAAATGAAATCAGTGACAGAACTTATGGTCGTTTTATAAAAACAGATGTGCCAAGAAGTAGAGCAAATAATCCCTCACAGAGCTTCCTGGAGTGTTACCAAATATAATTGGTGCCCATGCCAGCCATACTTGATATGGAAGTCATAGAATGCAATGAGAAAATAAACTGCTCTGCTCACATAGCTCAGCTCAGATTGCCATCTAAGTTGTTTACTGTCTTTTTTTTTTTTTTTTAATTAAAAAATTAAGTGGCAATCACAGAGCTATGCATTCAAGATTAATATCAGTAAAGCAGCGTATAAACCACATTACTAGGCATTCATCAGCTGTTAAATATACAAATTTCAAAAACCTATCCATGATTAGTCCAAAAAAATTGCCAGTATGCACAGAGAGTAATATACATACAGGTACTACATCCTCTGGAGCTGCGCCTGTTACTAGCCCACGTTCCTTCTTCTAGCACTTCAGGATCTCCTCCTTAACCATTCCCTGTGAGAGACCCTCAGCTTGGATATTACAAAAAAGTTCTTCTCAGAAGGAGTGGTGATGCACTGGCACAGGCTGCCCATGGAGCTGGGGGTGTCACCATCCCTGGAGGTGATGGTGGAGATGTGGCACTGAGTGATGTGATCAGTGGGCATGGAGGGGATAGGGTGGGATTGGACTTGGTGATCTTAGAGATATTTTTCAACCTTAATGATTCTTTGATTCTATGACATTCAGGAGTTCCAGCTTCATGTGTATACTATTGTTTCCCACATCTCATTGACACAAACACTGGTGACTTTGGAGCAGCACTGACTTATCCCATCGCTAGCGAGCTAGCTTCTGGTGGTGTCACATCCAGTTTTACTCTGTTAACCTTTTTTCATTCCTAAGTATCTCCAGCAGGTTGTAGCCTTTATACATATGACTTTTCAGGCTGAATCCTTTCTTCTACTGTTCCGTGGTCACATTCTAGATACTGCTCACTTTGGCTCATCATGCTTTATCCATGCAGTATATCTTGCTAATTTCAACTCCTTCTCACATCCTAAAAGTCAAAGATGATGTTCCAGATGGGCTGCAAAACATTGACATACACATATTTCTGCTTTCTTCTATGATATGACTAACATATGCAACACACAAAACATATTGGCACTTTTTCTTTCATCTGGCATACTGCCTTACTGACACAGACATAATTTGTTGCCTTTGATGAGTTATACTTTTCAATCCTATCTTTTGACTTGAAACTAAGTAAAATTGACATGAACTTCCACTGATCATGGCACTGAAAAGCCTGTTTTTAGGTAAATAAATTTTCACTGTGCAACAAAGGAATTCAGGTAGCATCTACCTTTTGAAAACGCAAAGGCACTAAAAGAAACTTTCCTGATTGGGTTATTGCTGTATTTTATCTGCCAGTAAGGCTGGGATTTGGTGGCTGTGTTCATAGAAGTAGTTCCAGGAGGATCATGGATGAGACAGCAGCAGGTGGAGGAACTGCAATGAGTAAAACAGAACCAGCAGCAACAGAGAAGTTGAACAGCTGTTCTTAGGAACATGACAACGTTAATCTCTCACTGCAAGATTAATTCCATGGCCGTCTAACTGAAAGTATTTTAGTTTGCTGAATTTTCCTCTAGACCCACCTGATAAGTGATTTTCCTTCATGGAATTTTATTTTGAGTTTATCATTGCAAATTTGGGAAGATGATTTAGTTAGTGATCAACAAAATCAGTAACAGTTGCTCACATGGAAAAAGTTATATTCCTCTTACTGGATGAATTGGAAGTATTGTAGTAGAATGTAATTTTTCTAAAATTGCTGTGTATCTGTACGGTTTGTTTTTCTTTTTTCCATGTACTTTCTGCGCTCCTTCAAGGCTACAAAAAACTTCTGCTTCATTATTTCTGGTTCTCAGTCTTTCTTCTCAATTAATGTATCAATCAACAAACAAAGAACAAAATCCCCAAACATCTCTGAAGGTCAGCATGGCAGAAGCATGGTAAATCCATCAATTTCTGTTGATATATATTGCGGGTGCTCCAAAAGTAGTGCCTCCTATTCATTTCCACGGGAAATGCAACAAAGAACATAATATCATTATTCAATAGGGCAAATTCTTAGCTGCAAAACACTCTTTTTCAACACAGTCACCACCGTTAGACAATTTGTGCAGATGAGTTCATCAAGAACTCTTCATTTTGTGGTGGGACAGCAGTGCATGGGCATCTGAAGCGTGGCTTATTTTTCACATTGCTGCAGCCTTTCTGAAATGCACCACCCACTGCCTCACTGTATTCACATCCAGTGCTTGGTCTCTATAAATGTTCAGCAAGCATCAGTGAATGTCAATGAGTGACATTTTGTCCTCGCTGAGGAATTCAATTCCTCACCTTTGCTCCATACACGCTTCTATGTAAGACTCCATTCTGCCCCAGAGACTGCCCCTCTGCAGCCATCTGTCACACAGGAACAAGACATAATAGGATGTTCTTGGGAAGGACCAAACTCTGCTGCCATCCCATGGATGCCTGCCTCTGAAGTTGTGGGCCAGCAAAATAAAGTAGAAGGCATTAATTTTGGAGCAGAACTTTAGATTGTAAAGCCTTTGTAAGCAAATTAAATATTAAGAGAAGCAATGAGAAATGTGCTTGTGTAAGGTTACATTCTGATTAAATGTAAATCCAACAAGTAGACTACATCTGACTTCAGTGTGAACTGAATATTAAGTTTATTAACTTCCTAGAAACACAGATGCTACTGCTTAAACATGAGCTCCTTTCCACCCAGAGGTGACTGAGAGAGTGAAATTCTTGTGTGTAGCAGCAGATGGCACTTCTGACTGTTTTAAAGCAGTCTTATTAACATATGTGATTGCAGCAAACGGGTGGACTTTGCTTAGTTATTTATATATTTATTGTTGTGATATGTAACTTTGGAGAGTTTTGTTATTTGAGTTCATGTGAGAAAGAGTTATGATAATTGGTTTGATTTCTAGCAATAAAATGGCTTCCTTGCTCATTTCACAGGAACTATGCAGGAAGACTTTACAGCAGCTTTTCACCTACCAGTACACCAAGTCCTTCTCCACACAATTGCCCTTAGTCACCCAGTCCTCATTGATGTTTGGGATTGCCCTCACCCAGGTGCACCTCATCTGGCCTTGCTGAACTCCATGAGGATTTTGTTGTCCCATTTCTCAACTCTGATGTAGTTATCATTCTTTCCTTCTATCACATCAAGCATACCACTCAGCTTGCTGTCATCTGCAAAGGTGCTGACAGTGTACTCAAATCCAGTCATTAATAAGGATATCAAACAATATCTGCCCTCTGAGGGCCACTACTCATCATTTATCTCTATGTAGGTATTGAGCTATTGACAGCAACTTACTGATTCAGCCACTCACAAGAGGCCAGTAGGTGGGTCAGGCACAATTTGCATTTTGTGAAGCCATGTAAGGTTGTCTCAATTAATCTTCATCCCTATTTTCATGCACATTAACATAGTTTCTGGGAGGATCTTCTTCATGGTAAAGAGGGTGAGGCTGACCATTCTTGCAGTTCCCAGGGTCAGTCTGTCTATCTATCCTTTTGAGAAATAGGTGTGATTTCCTCCTATTATTCATTAGTTCCCACCTGTTTGCCATGACTTTTCAAACGTATTGGAGAGTGCTTTGGCAACTACATCAGCCAGTTTTCTCACAACGCTGGGATGCTTCCCATCAGGCCCCATAGAACATGCATGTTCAGGATCAGCTGGTGGTCATGAATCTAATCTTTGCTTACACCTGGAGAGACTTCATTCTCTCTACCTTGAGATTTTGGACATGAGAGACTTGAGGAACATAGGAATAGTGACTTCCAGCAAAGACTAAAGTAAAAACAGTGTTGAGTACCTCAGCCTTCTCTGTGTCTGCTGTCACCAGTTCTCCCATCTTGTTTATCAGAGGGAGTACAGTCTTTTTAGTCTTCCTTTTCTGACTAATATACCTACAGAATCTCATCTTATTATTCTTTGTACCCCCTGCCAAGTTCAGCTTCAGTTTGAATATATTATTTTAATCTTTCCCTTGACAACCTTAATTTATCATGTCTTACTTTTTTCACCAATAAATACTGTGTCAAAATGTACTAATTCAACATCTGTTTCCATCTCAGGCCAGACTGTGGTTATAAATGTTTCAGAAAATGTGTCTTGTAGAGAAAAATTTAGAGAGATGGTCCACGGTTCATGAAAGTGTGAAAAACTGTTAGAAGAACCTTAACTGGGAAAAATACATACAGTAAGTTTTAATGAAGCACAATTAACTTTCTTTTCTGGAAAACAAACAACCAAAAACCCAGAAAAAATAAAATCAAAATTTAATTTCTGATTAAATGAAGTATTTTCCTTCCAAAAGTTAGATCACTGTTATTTTGTTATTATCACTCAATCATCAGCAACATACTTTTTTCTAAGTACATGGCTACACTGCCCTAAGATTCGTTGAGGGAATGTGCTCATGTTTTAAGACTGTTTTGTTTTTATTTTCCATCTTGGTTGATTAGACGTGCAAGAAAGAGCCAAAAATTATTGACACATGACTAAGGACATGCTCTTCTTAATCACTTCTACAGGATAGCAACTGTTGTACCCCAGAGAGCACAGAACAGATCTCCTATTGCATCTCTGCATATACGTCATAGAGGGAAGGCAACAGAGCTACCACCTCCAGGAACATAAGCAAGCATCTTGTCTTCCATTAATTCCCTTGATTTTACTTTCAGCTCTTCCAAAAGAAACAAACTTAGATACCATATACCGCAGGAAACTGGAGCTCTGTGTAAAGCCACTGGTGCACACATTAAAAAAAAAAAAATCCACAACAACAAACTAAGATTTAAAAAGATCTTAAAAACCCATATGTTTTTTCCTCTCAGCTGAAATAATTTGGAGACCACATAATTTGAAAATAAATGTCAGTATTAACTACTTCTTTTTTAAAAGATAAAATTATTCCACCTGTGATCATTATCTTTGATGTAAAATTGTTGTGATCACACACTATTTCCCTAGGAAGCCCAGCAGCATCTCAGAGCTTCCTCTTGAAATCTAAGTAGGTGAGAGCACCTGCACTCTCTCAGACTTGTAGAACTGAGATGTAATTGAAATCTGCACATGATTTTAAGTAGATATTGTTGCTATCCCAAGGGTGACTCAGACTACATCTGACTGAAAGTTAAACTGCTCAGTGAGGTAAGGAGCAGAGCCATTTCATCTAGGTGGCCTTGGGGACTGCTTGTGTCTGGCTGATGGGGCCTGGACTGATGCCCAGATATCTACCCAGGTGGGGACACAGCTGCTGCTTCTCCTTTACCACTGGTAGTAAAGCTATAGATGTATCCCAGAGACCCTCTCTCCACTCAGTACCTTGAGCAGATGCTAGGCTCTCTTTTCCACTTCACACACCACCTACACGACAGTTAGTTCAGCTTGAAGTTTGCTTCATGTAGGCACTCATATTCACAGGTTCCCCTGCCTGTACCAGCACAAAAACACTGTGTGCCTGATACCTGGCCCAGATCTGAGGCCCTTGCCTTGTACTGGCAAGCCCAGCTTAAATTTTGCTAGAAAATACACGTGCACACGAGGTGGGAAAGATATAATTACTTGGCTCCTCAAGCACTTGGCACCAGGCACATGAAGTGTGACTGACCCATGGCCCTGCTTCAGCTGCTGGTGGAGAGTCTGCACTGCCTCACTCACTGTGTTTCCCCCACAGTTAGTTTGGGAGCACACATTACTCCTGCCCCATGGCTGGGAGTTCTACTTGCTCTGGTAGCTGGCATCAGTTTACTCACACTGATCCCCCAGTTGCTGGTACTTCAGGCTCAGAGTCAAATCATGTTCAAATCCTCTTACTTCCAGAGAGGACCCTCCAGTTACTGACTTTAGGACCCTCATTCATGCCAGCAGCTGGCACTGCAATCCAAGGGCACCCACATTCCCAGCCTGGCTCTGGTAGCTGGCACTAAATCCAACTCACACTAGTTGTCACTCTGAGCTCAATGTCTGTAGGACATGTTATCTCATGCACACAGGTCTTGCTAGAAACTGTAGTCCTTCAACACACATACATATAGGAGACAGTGCAAATATGCAGAGAGTGTTAAGAAAAAATGTAATGAGAAAAAACAGAAGACAGGACAGCCCCTGTTCTACAAACAGTCAGCCTTTTTATACCTTTTTCCAGCTATCCCCATCTCTTGATGCCCCCTCCCCCTGTTGCATCCCCATGGTTTTGCACTCTCTTCATGCAGACCCAATGATTCAGAATCTTACCAACTGCAAGGCTCATCCTTCCTGGGAGTGATGCCTGTAGCTGTTAGCCCACTGATTAGTGTGACTGAGACATTTATTGCTCGTGATTGTCTCCCAGCTTAGAAGTACTCCATTAGACAACCCTTCTGGTGTAAATATTCCTACAGTCTCATATGCTCTCATAAATTTATATGACTGACCGCATTTGATGTCTTGGATGAGATTGTACACTTCACATGTAAGAGAGAAGCAGAAATGTATTTTATTGCTATAGTGATTTAACAAAGCTTACACAACTCAGCAAGATTCATGATGGTGAGGTCACTTGAGGTCACTGACAGATGACCAGACAAAAGTGTAACAGAGACCCTCTCATTGATTCACAAAGTTAGAATGGACATTCTGGTCAGTGGTTTATTTCTAAAGGATTATGTGTGAAATTAATCCTTTATATCCCCCAGTATCATAGAATCATAGAATATTAGAATGGGTTGGGTTGAAAAGGACCATAATTCTCATCCAGTTCCAACCCCCTGCTATGTGCAAGGTCGCCAACCAGCAGGCCAGGCTGCCCAGAGCCACATCCAGCCTGGCCTTGAATGCCTGCAGGGATGGGGCATCCACAACCTCCTTGGGCAACCTGTTCCAGTGTGTCACCACCCTCTGGGTGAAAAACTTCCTACTAATATCTAACCTAAATCTCCCCTGTCTCAGTTAAAAACCATTCCCCCTTGTCCTATCACCATCCACCCTCATAAACAGCCATTCCCCCTCCTGATTATATGTTCCCTTCACATACTGGAAGGCCACAATGAGGTCTCCGCGCTACTCTTCTCCAACCTAAACAATCGTACAACAATTGGCAAGCTATTGGCAGATAAGAAGTTTCTCAGTCTTGAGAAATGTAAAGTTTCAAGAAGTCATCTATTAGTCACTTGGTGAGTATCCACTGCAGGTAAGGAAGCTCTAGACTTGGAGGAGTAATCTTGAAAGTCATCCTTGTCCAATTGATTCCCATTCTTTCTTAATATCGCTTATTGCATTGGAAAAGGTCCTGGACAAAGTATCTTGAAAAGAAGCTCTCCTACTTACCTGTACTAATATCTGATTTACAATATCTGATGATGTATTTTGTTGTGTTAATGTCATTTATCTTCCAGCATTTTCTCCCATCTTCTGAGTTCTGGAGCTGATCTCTGTAACTTGGACGTGAGTGCTTTAGCAGTTCCTTGTTTTTTGTTTTCGTAACTGATTTCTCAGTACATAGTCAAAGATAGGTGAGAAATCAGGGTTCTTTTGTTGTCTTAGACTATCTATTATTCTCCTGCTGTCAAGATGCTTTGTGTTTCATGCTCAAGATGTATAAGGATGATACAAGGAAACTGCTTCCTCTATAGCAATAGCTGGGAGGTTTATAGGGTCACAGAATTTAAGCTATCTGAGATTAACAGGCTTGGCAATCGTTTTTTGAATAAAACCAAGTAAGTTGTTGAAAAGACTGCCAAAGACTTTTTTCTTTAATAGCTGATCCAGTAATGAACACAATTTCAGCTTCTTGTTTGTGTAATAAACAGATAACTGAGCTCTTCTGTTTCTAAAATAAAACTTATGTTTAGTTTATGAGATAAAAAGTCAGTACTCACAAATGAATTTTAGAAGAACATAGAAATAGATTAGCTGTTGAAAGTGTTTTTTCCTCTGCAAGCTTATGTGTAACAAAGAAGGAAAATCTGGCATTACTGTCTATCAGACAGTATTCTTCTATCGCTTACTCTTTAGCACATTTTGCAATATTTGCTTGAAAAAAAATCTGAAAAAGACTTTAAACACTGAGTGGTCAGCTTCAAATCTAATTATCTGTTCATGCTCCCAAATTATTTTCTGTTTCTGAGCATGTTTCTATTTCAAGGTTTAAATTACAGGTGTAAAATGGAAAGAAAAGCTGAATGATAGGTATTTTCATAAAGCTTAGAGAAGGTTTTATTTTTTGTTTGATTTCTGGTTGTTGTTCTTTTTTCCCCACCTTTTAAAAGGTAAATTGATTTTTTCAACAGAAATCAGTCTTGAACTTGGGATCCCCACAAATCCTACTCATAAAACATTACATCCTGTAATTCAGACAGAAACGAAACCATCCCCAAGCACCACAACATTTTGTTAAACCTGAAGTTTGTGAAAAAAGCCCTTCATCAAGAGTGATGAACCAAGTCTGGTAGCTCCTCTACAAGTGTCACATCCCATTCATGAAGAAAGAGAGGAGTGAACAGACTCACAAATCCTGTTAGATTAAGGAGAAATGATATTCAAGGTCCAAATACAATAATCAATTTTAATAAGAATCTCTGTAATACAATTATCTTAAAAATACTGGCACTCCTACAATTATACCTTAGCTGTGTGATTAACCTATGAGACTCCATAGGACACCAAAATAAGCTTTGTGTTATTTGAAAGCTGTAAGAGGGAAAACAAAAGAGAGAGGTGGGAGAGAGACAGACAGAGGAAGTGATCACCAATGTCTAGCACACAAACACACACATACACACTCAGGAATCTCATATTTCCCTTGGGAATCCTGAGAAATTGAAGAGCATTACATTTTACTGCCATATTCAGCTGATACAGCCTTTGGAAAGTTCAAATTGTTAAGTTTTCTGAAAAAAAAAAAAAGTTACTTTATTTGCTATTAAAATGTACAAAACCACCACATTTTAAAACACAACAACACAGCATCCTTTTAGAGTCAAGATGTCTTGCTTGAAAACAATCAGTGCTGAAGAAACTAACCTTAGACATATTCAGCAAAATCCATTCCCAAACTCTTGCGATTTTACAGAATATGTACCAGTAAGAAGCTTATTCAATTTGCTTAATCTTCACTAAACTAATCCTGAATTTCTTGTTCTTCCTGTTCTTTCCCCTTGCCATCCTCTTCAGCTTTCTGGTCCTTCTTCCCTCAAAAAAAAAAAAAAAAAAAAAAAAAGGAAAAAAAAGAAAAAAAAAGCCTAAAATTTGTAAAGTCTTGATTTTCTGTAGTAGACTGTTGAATTATTGAGAGCTCAAAGAAAACAGTGGGCATTTGCTCTGCCCCATTCCTTCTTGTTCTTTAATTTTAATGCAAGAGAAACGAAGTGTATATAATTAAGCAGCTACTTATTTAAAGCCTAACCTACAGAATGGCAGAAGATTCCCTTTTAGTTCATTTGCAAATTTATGTCTGAGGCAAATACAAAGAGTATCATAACTTTTGAAGTATATTGTCTATTGTCAACTTTGATGCTGACTCTGAAGCCTGAATTCTGACATTAAATAAATAAGATCAAGAAGCACCACTTGAACAAATCAAATTAACACGTGTAATGTTTTACCCAAATGCAACTTCAGACATCTTAAAGAAGAAACCCTTTCTACTTCCCTACTTCTGATTTCCCACTGCAAAACTTGACATCTCAAGGGATATACTGCTGATGAAAGAAACACTGCTTTATCTCCTCAATCCATGTACACAATAGCTTTCAGGCAGGCAGAGGACAAAGATGTTTGGGAAAATGATTGCCATAGTAAACACTTCTAGTGACAGCCTTTCCAAACTTCTGCAGCGTTCCATACATGTAAGCTACATATGTTGCTTCGAAAGTTGTGTCTCCTGTTTATTTCTAAAACTACAACTATTATAACAAGCACAAACCATTATTTGATAGAGCAAATTCTCAACTACAAAGCACTATTTTTCCACATAGTCATCACCATTAGCTATGCATTTTCACCAGTGATGCACATGAGCCCACATGCCACACTTGTAAAAGTCTGCACCAGCGGAGGTGAGCCGCTGTCACTGCTGAAATGCACCACCCACCACTTCCTGCACTCACCTCCACTGTTTGGTCTCCATAAACTTTCAGCAAGCATTAATGAATGTCAATAGGTTCCATTTGTTTCTGCATGGAGGAATTCAAGTCGACAACTTTGCTTCATATGCACTTCCCTACCCAACGCCATTCTGTCAGTCTGCCCCTCTGCTGTCAACTGTCACACAGCAAGAAAATGTAATGGGATATTGGCAGGAAGGTTCAACCTCTACTGCCATACCATCAACATCCACCTCTGACGTTGGGGGCCAACATCATAAAAGAGGAGGCATTACTTTCAGAGCAACCCCCATATAACCCTACTTCTGACTGCTGAATGTGAATACAGATTGACATAAATGATTGAAGACTTCTCCAGCAACAGCTGCTACTACAGCTTTGGCAGAGAAACATTGTTTGCTCTTGATTTAGGTAGAAACAGAATTTCATCCTCAAGAAGAAGTGAAAATTTGTATGCACAGTCTAATAACTGAGGGTCCTAATTTAGACCAGTCAGTAGCGTAAATCTTGAGGCTTTAGTCTCCATATTCCATGTTTCTTCCTCACCCTGTTAGCATACATTACTGTCTATTGATACATAAATAGATCTCTCATTAAAAGACTGCTTTATGATCTTTTGCCATGCACTTCATTTTTGTAGCAGATGGTACTACTTCTTACCGATGCTGATCACATTTTCTTCTAGTAAAAAATGTAACACTATTGACATAACATCAAACATACCATATGAAATTAAAATGAGTTCCTGCATTCTACGTAGGAATGAATATTAGAATCCCAGGAGATCCGGCTTTGTCTGACAAAATGTAGCCTCAGATGCACTTTTTAAAAAGGAATATTGCCCCAAATGATTAATAATGGTTTTCATCTCAACCTCAACCTGTCTTTTCCCCATAACATCTTTCAAAAGTCAAACTAGGAGAGAGAATCACTTCGGGAGTTCCACCTTTATTAATTTACTTATTTCCAACAGATTGCATTTATTCTACAAATAGTAGATGAAGCTTTTGTTTTGCATTTACATGAGCAGTATATCAAGAGGATCTAAAGCTTCCCATCATCTTTCTGATAAAGCTGTCTTCTGTGGGTTTCTCCTACATCTAGGTACTCTGAAGTTATATAGAAGGAAAGGTATGAGGTTTCCTTTCATATCTCACCTTTGCAAAGTTCAGCCATTCATCTCAGATCTGCACTGTCCCTTTCCTTACGTTTCACTGCAAATATACCTTTTAAAACAGAGCTAAACTGAAGATTACGTCACCTACACACTTTGCATCACCAAAGCTATAACAAATCCATTCCAGAGAAGAACAGCCACTGTAGCAGTTAGCACAGACAGACTATCTATAAGATGGGAAGTTTAATTGGTCTAATTTCCTAAAGTTCTTTCATGGGCAGAGTGCTGCCATGCTAAGTACACCTTTAAGTTTATGTATTTTTTTTATAAAGTGTGCATCAGTTAGTTGTGAATGCCCTAATTCTGTCCAAATTACTTCAGAGTACCAATCTGTAACTTTATTTTAACCTTTATTCTTGTTTTTCTTTTAGCTGTTATTGTATTTAAACACCTTGCATTAACATCTGTCTTCCCCTTTTTGGGGTATTTCAGATCTGAGGTCTCAGTTTCCTTTGTGCATACAGAACAGTCTGGTTTCTCATTCCTTATAGGACATTTCCTTTGCTTCCAGTGTTAGTCAAAGTACCTCCTGTGCAGCTTCTTGATGTTTTCTAGCTTCCTATAGTCCTCATAAGATACCATAAATAGAAAATCTCAGAGTATTCTAAAAGAAGCTTTCCTACTGCTCAATATGTATTTAAGTTCTGATTCATACATCTCACTTTTAGAGACATAATGCATGCCAGGACTTTGTTTACCTTCTCGCTGCTAGCAGACATTGTGCAGATGGCTAATGCATTATCTCTAATCACTCCCAGGTCTTGTTGCAGCTCTGTTTTGTGGATGAGTGTTCTTATTTGTGCTGTAGAATTTGTATCATGTGGTTCCAATCTCCATTTTCCACATTTCCATACCCAAAAGATAATCATATGGTAAAAATCAAATCAATCAGGTTCTGAACTGCTGAATAAGGTTACCTACCATTCAACTCGTTTAACAGCTTATTTAACAACTCTTTAGCTCTTAATGCTTTTATGAAAAGCTAATTTTACCAAATGTTGAAGCACACTGATCTTGTGCTTGTTTAAATGTTTTAGTGAATTTGACTTGGTGTATCAAGGCTTCAATTTCAGTACCACAAGTGGGCTACATGCTTAGTTAGTATAATCCATGCACTACTGTCAAAGCCAATTAATCTGTTATGATACCAGTCCAGGATTGTAAACGTTACACTTTTATCTACCTATTGATCAGGAAAAAGATCTCATCTATTTCTGCTGAGGATAAAGATAAGACATTTCAAAAGCTTTCTATTTTTAACTATGACCCTCTTATTTACTTCCCTCTCTACAGCTGAACTTTATGAGCTACAAGATCTGCCAGCCTTTAACAAATTCCTAGCTCAGCCTCTGTTAATTTCTTGTGATAGCTAAATGAATTAAATAAGTGCACAAATTACGAATTCAGTGAGTTGATTCCAATGCTTTTTTCCATCTTTTTTTTCTTAACATTTCTATACCATTTCTACATTTGAGTTTTCATACCATTCAATAATTACTGCATAATCTCAATGATAAAATCTCAATACAGACTTTGTTTAAACAGACTCCTCCCAGATCTCTTCATTTTAATTGAGCACATCTGAAATGCTTGCACACTGATGCATGCAGTATGAGGAACAAGCTGCTTGAACTGGAAGGTTTTGGCCCCAAGTCTTATTGTGGTGAGACTTGGCAGCATGAGTCCTACAAGTGGAGTGATGTATGGAGGGCTATCAGCTGCTCAGGAGGCTTAGGCAGGACCAGTGAGGTTGAAGTGTTGCACTGTATGCTGTATGTAAAGGGGAAATTAGACTGTACAGACCTTGATGTTAGGGATTGCATAATAGAGAGCCTCTGGGTAAAGGTTAAAGGGATAAATGGCAAAGCAGATGTCATCATAGGTGTCTGCGATTGACCACCCACCCAACAGCGTGAATGAGCTATTCTGTTATGGAAGAAATCTATGGATCAGTTGTCCCTATCCTTTTTTGGAGACTACCTTCCCATATATAAACTGGGAATATTCAATTGCTGTGAAAAGCAAGTGGGTGCCATGGGGAGGTGGTGGTCAAGTATCAAGTACAGTATTTTCCTTAACCCTTTTTTTGACTTAACACATATGGTTACCTAACAAATAGGATGAGGAAACAGTGGAAGTATTTAATGCCCATTTAATGCCTTTTTTTTTGCCTCAGTTTATACTAGTAACAATAAATCTTGGGCTGCCCAGTCCCCAGATTTGGAGGACCACAATTAGGAGAACAGTGACTTTTATCTGCGGCTGCTGAGACTGTAAGGGACCAGTTGCAGCAATTCATAAGTCCCTGGAACCTAATGGAATTCAACCCTGAGAAAACAGAAGGAGGTAACAGATGCTGTAGCTCAACCCCCTCAATAATTTACCAAAGGTCTTGGGTGTCTGGAGAAGCCCCTGCTAACTGGAAGCTAGGCAATATTGTATCTATCTACAAAAAGGGCTTGAAGGTAGAACCAAGAAGTTGCAGACCTGTTAGTTTAACCTCAGTCCCTGGAAAAGTTAAGGAAAAGACTATCCTTTGGGTTATCAAAAAGCAGTTAAAGAAAATAAAAAGCAATTATCAGGCATAATCAACACGGGTTCACAAAGAGAAGGTCCTGCCTTAGTAATTTGATGACAAGCTTACCCACTTCACGTATCACAGAATGACGGAATATCCTGATTTAGAAGTGACCTATAAGCATCTTCAAGTTCAAGTTCTTGTTCCACATAGGATGATCTAAAATTCAAACCATATGTTCAAGAGCATTGTCCAGAAACTTCTTGAACTCTGGCTGGCTTGGTGTTGGGATCACTGTTCTGTGGATCCTGTTCCAATTGCAAATAAGAATATAACTGACCTCTGCTTTAGGGATTTCTTAGACAATAAGCACTGAATCACAGAATGGCTTGGGTTGGGAGGGACTTCAAGGATCATCAAGCTCCAAGCCCTCTACTGCAAGCTGAGTGGCAAACTGTTAGATCAAGTTGCCCAGGGCCCCATCCAATCTGGCGTTGAACACCTGCAGGGCTAGGTACACAAAAAGGGGTGTACCCAGGGTGGATTCATCCTTGGCTCTTATAAGGGCCAGCCACTGAAGCCGTAACCTGCAGGGTTAACTGTTCTGCCCACAAAGAAGCAAAATTTCTTCTGGCAGATTCTTGGCAATACCAAGAAAAGTACTCACAGGTAGGCCAGCAGTCTTATCCAAAAAAAAGAGTCAAACTCAACCAGCTACTGAAGAGGATCTCTGGCTATATAGCATTCCATCTCAGAAAACAGTCTACACCCAAGCAATGCTCTTCCTTCAGTGGTTGGCCCTTCTAAGAGCCAAAGATGAATCCACCCTGGGTACACTCCTTTTGGTTAGATGGGGAGCACAGGGCCAACCACACCCCTTCACCAGGGACTCAATCACCAGTTCATACCATGACCTAATAGTTCTCCTACAATTGGAAATCCACAACCTCTCTGGGCAACCTGTTCCATCACCTCACCACCATCTCAGTGAAAAACTTCCCCCTGACATCTAAGTCTTCCCTCCTTTAGTTTAAAACCATTTCCCCTTGTTCTATCACTTTCTACCTGTGTAAAAAGTTGACTTTCCTTCTGTGTATAATCTCCCTTTAAATACTGGAAGGCTGTAATGAGGTATCCCCACAGCGTTCACTTCTCCAGACTGAAGAAACCCAGCTTCTTCAGCCTGTCTTCATAGGAGAGGATCTCCAGCCCTCTGAACATCTTAGGGACCCTCTTCTGAACCCTTTAAAGAAGCTCCACATCTTTCCTGTGTTGGGAACTCACAACATTCTTATGGATAAACTGCTCATCTGTGAGATACACACGTATGTGTTTTGCTGAGTGATGAACTGTGTCAGTATTAGAACTCGAGGGGTTCTAATGGGGCTACACCTCGCTGGTGGCCAGTCATTAGCAGTGTCCCATAGAGCTTAATTTTAGAGTCAATTCTGTTCAATGTTTTTATCAGTGATCCAGTTGCATTGGAGCATTGGACAACCATCAAGAACATGAAATTCAACAAAAGAAATGCTGACTGCTGCACTGGGACAGAGTAATGCTGGACACAGGCGCAGATTGGGAAACAAGTGTCTGGAGAGCATATCAGCAGAACTTGGGTTGTCTAGTTTGGAGGAAAGGAGGCTGAGAGGTGCCCTCATTGTCAAACACTACAACAAGCTTCCTAGCAAGGTGATTGATGCTCCATGCCTATCATTGCTCAAGAAGCATTTGGATAACACCCTCAATAATATACATTTAACTCTTGGTTAGCTCTGAACTGCTCAGGCAATGAGACTCGATGATCTTCGCAGATCCCTTCCAGCTGACCAATTCTAAAAAGGAAAGACATCATTGTGTGAGTCAAAGATATCATCGAAGTACCTGAAGGAAAGAATTTATCTATCGTGTTTATAACATTTACTGTCAGAAGCTATGTTAGAAATTGAATCATTGCTATCTTTTCCTTTTAAAAAAGGAATTAACCAGTCTATAGAGGGAAATACAAGTCTACCTGTTCTGAAAAAGCAGCACAAATATTTCAGATCAGCAGGGGGAGCTAAACAGTTAAACTTTCACTGAACGCAGAGACATTACAAAGAACAATGCTTTCTATGTGACACTTTTTATTTCTTTACTTTTATAGTATTTCCCATACAGCCTTCTCCACATAAGAAGCCTCAATTTCTACTCTGCTCTCCCACTTCCCCTAAAGTAACTAATCCTAATGAACAGCTCTTTCATGGCAGGGATGCTTGCATGAGAAGCTTAAATAAGAAGCTTATTCAAGATGGGGTGATGATTCTATCGCAGCACTACAGGATTACTGGAGGGTATTGTCAAGTTTCACCAATAACAAGGAGAATAAAAATATTTTTAATGTTAAAATTGATCCAACCAACTAGTTTGAAGATATATTTATGTTACAGGCAGCTCTGTGGCTTTAACTTTACTGAAGTTCAATGTGATGTAATGTACAGGCTCCATTACACGTTCTAAAATGAGAAAACAAAAAGGCAAAAGAATGTGAGGAATAGCATGTTTATATGCTTTTACAGAAAGATCAAATCCTTTCTGGATAGAAATGAGAAAAGAAGTGGTTAAAAATCTTTCCTCATCCTCCACACTTCCACTAATGCCTCTGTGAGTAAGGAGATTAAAAAAAAAAAAAGAAAAAGAAACGGAAAACTTTTATTGGCAAAAACTTTTGTTTAAAACATGCAGAAAGTGGAAATGAAATGAAGAGTGTCACAGTAACTCTAATTCTGTAATTTTGGTTTGCTCCTTGTTTTTTTTTTTCCCAGAGCCCCAATCTCCTAACTGTTAACACTGCTTGTTTGCTGCTCACTGCTTGCTGTTCATTGCCGGATGCCTGGCAGAGGGAATTGCTTTACTAAATGCTACCCAAAGGAGTCTTGATATAATTGACCCAGGTCTGAGTCACATGAATGCAAATCATATGTACCAACACTGTTTGCCATGATCCAGCATACCACCACAAACACTATTGCTGTAAGTCTATGTATGTCATCATTTCACATCCTATTAATTCACATATCTGATGAGTGTACACTGCTCAACATTGTTCTCGTGAGCTGTGGTATTGGTATCAAGTATTCCAAATGGAAAAAATATATATATACCAAATCATAGCACATTCTAACCAAAACTGGTACTTGAAGGAATCTCTAGATAAAAGCTATGGAAATGCAGTCACAAGTGGGCAAAATTTTGGCAGAGCAAATGAGTCACTTAGTAAATTCACAACAAAGTGATCCTCAAGGACAGATAAACAAGACCTCTATTAGTCCATAGTTACAGGCAGTGATGTGACTCATTGAAACAGAGATTCTAAAAGATCAAAACTTGTTCCAAGAATGGAGTGATGTCTGAATCATGTTTAATCCAACCTGGTGCAAAGCCAACAAAACACAGAACAAAAAAGGAAAATGATCACAGTTTGACTTGCAAGATCTTTTCTAAAGAGTTTTATACACACTATGTGCTATAAGCACTTGGTCTAGTACTGGAAAGAAAAAAAAATAGATGAACGCATAGGAACCATTTATGTGAATTGCAGTGCTCTCTAAGACCACCAACTGATTTCCAGACATTGTATGACCATCAATATTAACAGAACTCTTGATGAAACATACCTAGTTTTAAGCTTTTTTGTTGCTGTTGAAACTAGGTAAGGGCATTTCTGAACAGCCCCTCTAAAACCCCTAAGGATCTACACCCCTCTATTACATTTTCTATAAGATATACTGCTAGTCCCAAGGCAATTGCTCCACATAATAGAAAAACAGAAGTTGGATAGACTGCATGGCAGTTGCTAAACAATGAAGCAAGGTGCTGAAGACATTATAATTGATTGTGAAAAAGTTTGGAGCTAAATCAAGCCCAATCAAGACTGACAGCAAACTCTGGGATTTGCCTGTTAATATTGAACTCTTACATATACAGCACACTGAGAACACATTTAATAAAGAATGATGCACATAAAGCTATTCTGACCAACATATATTATTACCCAGGGGAGAGGAAGAAAAAAAGTAGCACAAGTGTAGAAAACCAAAGTCTCAAGAGAAAATAATGAGGGAAGAGTTTTGTTGTTGGCTAGTGGCATTTATTTTATATTTCTCTGATAAGTATGTGCTTACTGCACCTCACAGAACTGGAATTTCTCATGGCTGGGTGCTCAGATGCTCTCTGTGTGTCTCTGTATAGTTTATGGGCTGGTTTGGCCCGGTTCTGTGACTAGCCTGTTCCAGTGCTCTGTTACTTTCACAGTTAAGCTCTTCCTCGTGGTTGTATGGATCTTCCTGCATTCCAGTTTTTGCCCATTGCCATTTGTCCTGTTGCTGCACACCTCTGAAAACAGCCTGGCCCCATACACCTCACTACTTTAAAAGTTTATAAATAATGATGAGATCATCTTTCAGTTTTCTCCAGGCTGAAGAGTTACAGGTCTCTCAGCCTTTCCTCAAACAGGAGATGCTCCAGGTCCCTACTCATCTTTGTGGCCCTCTGCTGGACTCTCTCTGGCATTCCCCTGTCTTTCTAGAACTGGGGAGCCCAGAACTGGATGCAGTACTCCAGTGCATGCACAAATATGGCCTCACCAAGGCAAAATAGAGGGGGAGGATCACCTCCCTCATTCTGCTAGCCATGCTCTTTTTAATGCACTCTATTTGATTTTTTGGCTACAAGTGCACACTGCTGGCTCATGGCCAACCTGTCATCTGCCAGAACCTCCAGGTCCTTATCCTCAGAGCTCCTCTCCAGCAGATCAGCCCCTAACCTGTACTTATGCATGCAGTTATTCCTCCCCAGGTGTGAGATTCTATACTTCCTCTTGCTGATGCTCACCAAGTTCCTCTATGCTCAACTCTCCATCCTGTCCAGATATAGTCGAATGGCAGCACCACCTTCTATGCGTCAGCTGCTCCTCCCATTATTAGCAAACTTGCTGAGGGTGGACTCTATCCCTTCATCCAGGTCAGTGATGACAGTGTTGTACAAGACCAGACCCAGTACTGACCTCTGTGAATACCGCTGGTTAGGTCTCCAATTAGACTGTTCTCAGCCCACCTCACTGCTTATCTAGCCCACACTTACTAAGCTTAATTGCAAGGATGTTGTGGCAGATAGCATCAAAAGCCTTGTTGAGTTCATGCTCTATCCTTCTAAAACAGCCTTATCTTATCATTCTTCCAAA
Source organism: Tetrao urogallus (assembly GCF_951394365.1). Lineage (NCBI taxonomy): Eukaryota > Metazoa > Chordata > Aves > Galliformes > Phasianidae > Tetrao > Tetrao urogallus. The sequence continues at coordinate 27,291,179 of NC_136818.1, forward strand.
AACACAAGCAGCATGGCTTTTAGGTCCTTACCACTAATTCTTTTATTCTAATTCACCAATTAGACACCAGTGATGTCTTCAGTGGCATCATAAGTTTTGCTAAGATAAATCTAGACCCTCTCACCCCTCACTGTAGCATTAGTTCAGAACTGAGATCCAAACCACAAGTCCATTCATGACTACTCAAAAGATGTTGATGGCAGGTTTTGATGCTTTTGTTGCCTGCAATCTCAGTCACCAGAGTAATTTTGCTCAGTATAGCTTAAAGCAGCGTGTACTATATATTTAAATCTTGTTACCAAACTCAAAGCTCAGAGGTATTTGTCAGTTTCTGCTTCAGTTCAGATCCATGTTGTTGCAGAAAATTATGTCCTCAGTTCCTCAGCCAGAGTGAGGCAGCACTACACTCCGTTTGATGACTGCCATACTAAACCCAACTTATGCTCTTCTGAATCTAAACTGTATCATAACAGAGTCCACCTGGTCCTTCCCTTTAGACCAAGAGTTCACAAACTAGCAATCCTGTTTCTGGAAGTGTGACTGCAAAAGTTGTAATGAATTCGGACACAAAGATAATTTCAGAACTGCTGTCTAAGTTACCAGTTTACAAGAAATATAAAAAATGTGGATATAGGCACAATTAAGATGGCTCTAAATTCCTTAAAGACTGTCCTCTTACTGCAGAGGGAATGTTATCCATTCAAGGCATTGTTTTCTCTGCATTGCCAGTGTATATGACACCAAATACTCCATTGTGTAGACACCTTTACTTGTTGGGAGTGTTTTTAAGAAAAGAGTGGAAGTTGTTCCCAGCTGTAATTTATATATAAAAATTATAAAGAAATCAAAACCAAAAAGCAAATAAACACCAAGAACAACTGCAACCAGCCAAGCAACCCCAAACCTCAACCCAATATGCTTTTCATTCAAAATGAAAATACAAGATTTTCATGTCACAGAGCCTCTGGTGCACCACCTTCTGTCAAAAGCAGGCTGGGAAAAAGACTTGAAAATGCTTCGTATTTTTTTCAGTATACCATACTGCAATACAATTGTACGTTTTTACTGTATCTGTCCTGTGAATATTTGGACCTTTCCCCTTATAGTAATTGCCTTTTTATTTCCTTGTAGTTTAGCTGTACTTTGGCACTGGACAGAAATTATCTTGTACTTTCATGCTGATCTTTCTTTTATAAGGATTTCAGAAAAGAGGCAAATTAACAATGATGATAAAGTATTACAGAATATTTTACTTTGTCTCCTATAGAAAAAGCTGTAGAAACAGGCATACAATGAAGATGACTTTTTCTCTCCTAACTTTGTATTTAGTTCATTGCCTGCCTTGACAGCTTAAGAAATGTGCTTGCCAATTTTCTTTTCCCCAATAATATCTTTAAAACAAGCTAGAACAGACTCTTTTTCATTTGTGTATAGGTTTTGGCCATAGTCCAGGAAAGCACTCAGGCATATTTTCACATCAAGCATATAAACACCTGAGCAAAGATCAATGCATAGGTAAGTGTTGTGAAAAGCATTAGGTAAACTCAAAATCTGAATTGAATGATCCTGCTGTAAGTATATACAGAAAATTAACAACTTTTGTTTTCATCTTCCCCGTTCCTTCAAAGAAAAGGCATAGCTAAAGCTGGTGCCATAAAAAGGCTGTTGCTGTAAAGAGAGCCAAAAAAGTGGATCAGTATGAAAGGGCGAATGATGCCAGAGTACTACCTGCCAGATTTTTGCTGGTCCAGTGAAGATAACCAAGCTGAGATCAACTACGTAACAAGGATTTGCAGATTGTTCCTCTTAAGAAGGAACAATTCCTACCGTTTCTGTCTGACTTTTTTCTCATGTTGTAATACACTTTAGGCACAACGAATTCTACAGTTTCTGAATACCCATGACTTCAATTTTTTTTTTTACAGAGATGAAGTCCATATATCCTTAATCTTATGAATATGTGCTTTCCAAAGTATTCCACACCAGTGTTCTACTGGGTGTCCACATCCACATGTTGGCAGCAGCCCATGAGAGAAGACCAGGGGCTGTCTGGTGTCAGGCTGTCTGGTCGTTTTCAGTCTAGTCCAGTTGGCTTTGCAATAGCCCCATCACAGCCACAGAGGAGCCCATCAGTAATGCCGGTGACACCTCTGGGAAAACAGAATTGAGGGAAGGAAGAAATGCTCGATAGGCAGAGGAGTGAAGGAAAAAATGTGAAAGGAACATTCCTGCAGCTCCAGGATCACAGAAGGAGGAGAAAGTGGTGTTTCAGTTCCCCTAAGACCTATAGAAGAGAGTGTGTTGGAGCACAGTCCATGTAGCCCACCACCAGAAGCACACCAGGACCAAGCCGTGTAGTGTGGTCAACGTGCCCAAGGGATGGGATGCCATCCAAACAGAACTAGACAGGCTGAGCAGTGGGCCCAGGAGAATCTCATGAGGTTCAATAGATCCAATTGGAAAGTCCTGCACCAGGGCCATGGCAACCCCCACTACCAATACAAGCTGGGGGATGAAAGGATAGAGCACAGCCCTGCTCTTTAGATGGCTCTGTTGTGATAGGACAGGGGTAAAAACTTCAAACTAAAAGAGGGCTGATTTAGCCTGGGTTTGAGTTTACATTGTCCTTATTTACAATAAGGATAGTGGCACAGGCTGCCCAGAGAGGTGGTGGTGTCTCATCCCTGCAAACAGCCAAGGTCAGGCTGGATTAAGCTCTGAGCACTGATGGATCTGTGGGTGTCCCTGTTCATTGCAGAAGAGTTGCAATAGATGATCTTTAAGGGTCCCTCCCAACTCAAATGATTCTATGATCGTATCACAGGAGGCAAATTGAATAATCTTTTAGTGGTTCATACACTATTTCTACCGACTTCAATTGCAGGGTTAGATCGGTGTAAATAGGAATCTCACCTTGACAATGATATATTATCAAAAATATTCAGAAACTATACTCAAGCTGTGTAGAGATTGAAGGTTTTAAATATTTGCGATTTTTGAAGAGAAGGGAAACTTATGCTAATACCTTCAAGGGAGACTTTTGGTGACCAAACCAAGTCTGTTTTTGTGACTGGCTAGAGACAAGTCATTGTTTTGAGAGGAGGGCTCTTTATATAATACTGGAGAATGTCTGAGTAAAGCAAGAATAACTTTGGGTGTAGAAATAGGAGCTCATGGAGAAGCTAGCACTCTGAATGTGCTTTAGCTAACCTGGATGAAAAATCTCATAGAAAACTTGTTAGGATAATTGTTTTAATTTTCCAGCACTGCAAGATTTTGCAGGTGATGATGCAGTAATTACTGCTCAAAAAGCATGATAAGAAACAGCATAGCTCAAAATTACTTCATTGTTCCAATAGCTGATTTGAGAATGGAAAATACTCCCAGTACTATTATAAACAGCAGAGACATTGGCAAACTTTGCAGAAGAGCTGTTATTGTATGGGGCCCTGGGCAACCCAATCTACAGGATAGCAACCCTGACTATGGCAGGGGGGTTGGAACTAGATGATCTTTAATATCCCTTCCAACCCAAGCCAATCAATGATTCAATGATTCCTTGCTGCTTACCAAATTTAAAGCTCTGTAAGAAGAGAAAATTTCAACTAAAGCACTGTGAAGTGCATCATGATTACCTGTGAAAAGCATATTAGGTACATTTTATCAGCTGTTGCTGAAAGTAACTTGCAGAATAACATCATCTACATATATAAGTGTACCGTTATAAGAATGGAATTTTAAAAATACAAATGAAAATTGAACAACTTTTGTTTTGCATTTCTATGGAAACAGTATTTGAAAGACTAGGATGTGGTGAGCATCATTACATACTGCTACCTTCACTTCCTTGTAGTATTTAAACACTAGATGGGTGTGTTAATTATGAGATATTGGAAGAACTGAAAGATTTCAATCTACCCAGGTTGTTTAGCTTGATGGCAGGTTTCTATTATGTATAGTTAAAATGCTGTCCTTAGGATATACTTACAATTGAAGCTGATTACGAGTTAGTCAGTGAACTTTCTATGCAGCGTATTAGCCTGATGCATTTTGTCAGAAATTGACTTACAGAAAGTGAATGATGAAACAGAACAATTCTTCTCTGATACAGAACAAAATTCAGAACTAGTAAGCTTACTTCAAGAATCTCTAAGACAGGATCTACCAACAGATGTGTGCCTTATGTGATTCAGAAAAAGTAGAACCTGAGTACCACTTACAACTAAAGCAATCTTATGTCTGAACTAGTAGCCACTTCTGCCATGCTAGTTGCTCTATTTAAAACCTTCAGTTTTTTGGGTTACTACTAATCTGAAAGAAATTTGGGAATAATTTAATAATCTTATTTTGTTGAGGTCATGAAAAATGTATATTTCCATACTATCTCTTTTTTCCCCCCCCATTTGTGAGCACAAAATACATTAAATAATTTCCAAGTTAGAAACAGTTAACATTGTAAGTACAATTATTGCTCTGTGGGAGCACTCCACAGATCAGCAGAATCCCCTCTCCTTCAGTTACGCTGTCATAATACTATGAGGTGGTATTAAAGGCCTACAGGGAACGTGTGTGCAAACACAAAATAAGCCAGAATTCTTTAACCAAAAAAATGTCCAGCCTCACTAGGATCAAAGCGTGACAAGTATAAGAGATAATAGCAGGCGACGGGAATGAAGGATTAAGGCAGCGATAAGATACTTCGGTTATATTTATCAGCAGTGTACATAAGTGGATGATGGAGCCACAGTCTATTTAAAACCAAAGCAGATTGGACGCTGCTCAATCGCATCAGATCACACAGAGCACTCTGCGGGGTCCCACTGGCTCTCACTAACAGGTGCTATAATCTTTTAGGTTTCCGAATAAATCCTCACCTGCATTCTATATAGGTCTTTAGCTCCACTTGTGGCAAATGCCAATAAGTATTATTATCTACCTTCAGTAGGGGTTGTACCTAACACCTGCAGGGTTCACTGATCCCATACATACCTTACAGCATAATCGTAGAGCTAAATGAGGCCATCAGAACTTCTATGTTTTTTGTGAATAACTTGTTTTTGGGTGTGTTCACTCATGAGAAGCAGAAAAAGCAGAAACCGACCACGGAAAAATTACTCACAAAGCACGACAGTGATGGAAGGCTACCTAGAGAATGAAACATGACACCAAAGGCAGCTTAGCGCTATTAATACTATTAGTATGAGAATGCACTCTCACTTTTTAAGCTTACATCTTTATTTTCTAATTTATTTTAGTACCTTCTTACATTTCTGAGGATCATAGGTAACACATATTTAACAAAAACTGAGATCAGTGAAACAGGAAAACTGGGAGGACCTTTCTCTGTTTCAAAAGTCCAACAGCTGCTGAGGCATCGCGTCTTACTTCTCCAGTCCCAGAAGTGGCTTTGGAGGTGGCCCCAGCAGGCAGTTAGGACCTGGTCAGTCACTCACGCTGTCTCCTACAGTGGGATGGAGGAGAGAATCAGACCGAAAATGAGAAAAATCATGGGTTGGTATAAAGAAAGTTTAAGAAGTGAAACACAACAAAACAAATGGAAAACAAGTGATGCAATCAGGCAATCAATCTCTCACCACCTCCCAAGAGCAAACGTGTCCAACCAATCTCTGAGCAATGGCTACTTTGGAAAAACTTGCCTCCCCTGCCTTCATCACTGAGCATGATGTGAAATGATATGGAATATCCCTCTGATCAGTTTGGGTCATCTATGGCCTTTCTCAACCTCCCGCCCACCAGCAAGGCCTCTAGCTTTCTTGCTGCAAGGGACAACATGAGAAACAGAGGTCTTAAAGTTACTCAAGCATTGCTCAGCAACAGATGTGTTGTCAGTAATGTTTTAGTGACAAATCTAAAACAGCACTGTATAGGTTGCTGTGAAGAAAATTAACTCCATTCCAACCAGAACAAGTAAATAACAGGATTCTGAATATTCTTAAGCAATAGGTATGAATGTTCTATGGGAGTAAATGACATGTCAGGGTATTTTCCAATAACAATATCCAGTGTAAGGCCACTTTTTTAGAGAGTAGCTTGTTTTGAAGGTGTCATAGTAGAGCTTCCTTTGCTATCTTTCACAACACTTTTTTTCCTATCGTGGAAAAAAAAATCATGATTGAGAAATCTTTCTAATTTGGGAAACAAAACAAATTAAATACATTTGTCCTTTTTTTTTAATTGTTGTTTATTATTGTAATTATACAAAATTGTTTAGAAATAAAAAAAATTATGATTTCTTCATGTACTCATAACTTTTTTTGCTATTTATGCAATTTTTTACATTAGTAAGTCAATAACTCTGACTACTGAGTTTGAAAAAAAAAATCATGCTACTGCTGTTTCTTAAGAGTAGACAATGATTAGACTATAACTGTAAAGTGCATCTCTAAGGAGCAGATTGGTTAACTCCATATTGACCAAATTCATATTAACACATACCAGCTGTCAGCTACAGAATTTATTCAGCCTTTAACAGCATTTATTGTCTCAAAAAAAAAACAAAAAACAAAAAACTGACAAATACTTCTTGTGACAACACCAAATTGTCCAATAAATTCCAGTAGGTGGTAGAGAAGATCTACTGCTTCTAGACAGCCCAAACAATGGCTAATGAGAACTTCACCTTAGGGTTGCTTTCTTGTTTTGTTATTTTACCTAGCCATGCAAGTGCATAGCTGGGACACTGAGATTATCCTATGTGCATGTGCATGTTTTCTCAGTGTTGCTCTTCACACCTTCACCTGAAACCACAAGGAAACAGATTCTGATTTCCTTGAGTTCATAATAGGAACATGACTTAATGTTCTGTTGTGTAAGAGATTTCTGATATAAGGCAGTATTATCTTAAAGGTTGAAAAAAGCCAAGACGGACAACTCAGAACTGGATGCATAACATTTTCTAAATGGGGTCCTAAGATTTGATTTGCTTTCTCTACAATCACATCTGAAGAAATGCAACTGCAATTATGCTACTATCGTAAAGGTGTTTGTACCACCTTACATATATGAATTGCTGCTGCCATGTGATTTGGCAAAACGCATACTGAAGAAATAAAACATAATTTCATTCTTCTTTGCTGAAAGTTTTAAGCTCATGCTTCAAACCAAGCAGATTTTAGAGTACTTCACAAAATACATTTGGGCTTTGTGCTCCACTGCTTTGACAAATGGAGAACATAATCAAACAAATGAAGTAAGAGACATCTTTTTTACTGCCGTCCTTCCTTTGTGACTGAGAAAAGAACCTGAATTCTTTCCAGTATTTATTCTATACAACTGTGGAAGAATTCTAGAAGGGTGATGTCTGCAGCTGACAAAAACATACCGATGGTGCTCTGCAACATCCAAACTCTTGCAAGACAGGAACTGTTAAAAAAAAAAAAAAAAGTAAATTGAATTCATCCATCCAAATTCTTTATGCTTTTTCTGTCTCATTAGCTTAATGGCCTAAACAAATGACAAATGCTTGTAATACTGCTATATTTTAAGTGTTAAAAAGTGGAAACACATTGTTCAAGGAACTGCATTGTTCTTGTTCATTGTCATCAGTGGCCCATGTATTTTGATTCTTATGAGGTAATGACATAATAACAAAGGTTATTTTCAAGTCTTACTACGGATCTTTTGCTCAGCTTATTTCTAAGGGCGCTAACTACATCTGCTGAGATAGTGCACCAAATGTTATTCAGGGAATGACTATAAATTTGAAGTAATATCTGTAAAATAATCTATTTTCCAAATGCAAATTGCTTTCTCTGAATGCCCTTTTCTTCCTAGCATAACTACCCTGTAAAACTCCACTTTTCTAGTACGTAATTCCTTCACACTGCAAAGCACAAACAGAGAATTCAGTGGTGTCTGTCTTCCCCTTTTCAGTCCATGAAAAATTTCTTTAATACACCTTGGCAAATATATATTCTCCTTCTGCAAACATTCATAAAGAACAAGAACCCAGATTTTAATCAGCATCTCTTACTGGTTGAAGACAGAATTGTTTTTGCTATAACTCATAGCCACCGTCTTTCGTGCAATGGTTCAGATGTAACAGAACTTTGTTTGACTCCATCACCCTTCCAAAAACCCATCTTGTCTGGAAGTGGTCTTTTATATGCACCACAGAAAATGAACTGAAGAGTCTTTTATTCATGTTAACACTTCTGTCTTCTTTTATTAACCCCAGCCTATCTGGGAGAGTGATTATTTTGTGTGTTAATACCTTGCCTAGTCCAAAAGGGACTCGTTTCTGACCATGCAGAAACAGCATAACAACACCAACAAGATTTTATCTATGTCTGTGTGACAGTGCTAGGCTCAGGCAGGGAGAGGAGCTGAAGAGAAGATGCATGACTTCTACATTTAGATACAAAAAATTAAAAGTACTACTCTGTTTCTTTGCAAATCTATTGAAGTGTTAGGCTACTGCTTCTCACAGTGCTTGTAAAGTCAGTGCTTGTGGTATGCTGTCCTCTATTTCATTTCCAATGTATCAACTACTGTTCCAATATATCAACTATATCTCATACAGTAGGACATTACTTCTGGTACTGAAGTGTGGACTAACACAGTCGCTGAGAAGAAATTTTCCACAAGAGAACAAGGCATTTGATGTGTAAGACTCTTCACCACGGTGATTTAATGGGATTTAAAACACAGCTCCTCCTTTACTCTTTTCTCTACAGTTATCTTTTCATTTTCTTGAAAGTAACACAGTTTTCAGTGATTTTTAGAAGTCTACTATCAATAAAGAGTGACTACATTAATATATCAGGTTACTCAGAAATACCTCATAAGGTTGCCTACAAAATCAAACAGACAAAATACACCTTAATTAAAATTTTCTATACAAACAGAAAATTTTGTAGTGTTCTATATAGCATAGCTAATAGCAACTGTGAAGATGTGACAGAAAATAGACTTAAATTTTCCAAGAACAAGATGTAGCTAGGCTGCTAATCCCTAGAAAAGTTCATGTTCCCACATCCAAAGTGCTGTTTAACCCTTCCAGATATGTGTCTAGCTAATTCTAGTGAGCTCGCATTAACTTACAGGCCTTGCAGTTAATATCTTCTGAAAGGAGTGGAGAAACATCACTGGTCTTCATCACTGGTCACATCTCAGAAGACTGGTGTCTGAATGATACTTATAACCTGAAAAAAAAACAAACCAACACTTTTTGTCCTTTACTGCCAAATGACAGGGTCAATGTAAGACATAAGAAGTCGATGGGCCCCAATGGGATTCATCCCAACGTACTGAAAGAACTGGCTCACGTCATCACAAAACTTCTCTCAATTGTTTTTCAATGGTATTGGGAAACTGGAGAGATCCCCATTGACTGGAAGCTGTCAAACATCCCAGTTTTCAAGTAGAGCAAGAAAGAAGATTCTAGAAGTAACAGACACTCTTCAGTGGCTAATAAAATGATGGAGAAGACTACTCTAGGGGGTACTAAAAAACACTTGAAAAGCAATGTATGTAGTCCCTGGTCATAGCCAACATGGGTTGATGAGGGGAAAGTTCTCATTAACTAAATTTTTCCTCCTATGACAACGTTATCCATGTACTGGATGAAGGGAAGTCAGATGATGTAGTCTTTTTGTATGTTAGCAAAACTTTGGATACTTTTTATCACAGTACCCTTCTGGGTCAAATGTCCAGCGTACACCTAGATACACACATGAGCTAATGCATGATCAATCAGTCAGGCTCAAGGGGTTACAGTAAGTGGGGTTACACCAGACTGGTGGCCAGCCACTACTGGGGCTCCATAGGACTGCATTTTAAGGCCAGTCCTCTTTGATGTTTTAATACATGATGTGAATGCAGGACTAGAAAGCATACTAAATAAATTTATTGACTGAGAGGACCTGCTAACTCCCTTGAGGGTAGAGAGGCCTTCCAGAGGGATCTTGATAAATTAGAGGGCTGGGCTATCACCAACCATATGACATTTGAGCATGTTGTGGATTCTGCATCTGGAATGAGGAAAGATACAGATTTAGTTAGTTTCCTAGATATACGGAAACCACGGGACAAGAGGCTGGAGGGCAGCCCTGCAGAAAGGGATGTGGGACTTCTGATTGACTGTAAGCTGAATACGAATCAACAGTGTGTGCTGGCAGCCCAAAGGGCCAAGCACACCCTGGGGTGCACCAGGCCCAGTGCTGCCCACTCTGCTCTGCCTGGTGTGGTCTCACCTGGAGCACCAGGTTGGGCACCAGATACAAAAACAACATAAAGCTATTAGTGTCCAAAGGAGGGCTATGGAGATGGGGAAGTGTTCTGAGGGCAAGGCATGTGAGGAGGGGCTGAGGTCCCTTGGTTGGTTCAGCAGAGCAGAGGGGGCTGAGGGGAGGCATCATGGAGGCTGGAGCTCCCACAGGGAATGGACAGGGACAACTCTACCAGACATATGGTTTAATTTTTAAATACTTACGTGTGAAGACAGCAGTTGAACTCAGTGATAACTCAGTGATCCTTGCAGATCCCTTCTAGCTCAGGATATTCCATGATTCTAAGTAAGTACACAGTCATTTCTCTGTATTTCTCTGATTCATTTTCCCCTCCAGAAATAAATTATAAAAGTTCCAATTTATTCCCTACATGTGAAATGCTGGTAAATTCCAAAAATAAACTCCTCTGCAAGAAAAGAAAAAGTCTCCAGCTGTAATTCCATTCAAGTGAATCATATGTCCATTTAAGTAAAAGCATATAGGTCGAAATATGTTTACGAAGCAAAATTCTAAACACAACACATTTGTTTCTATACTGAGCAAACACAGGACTTATTTAGATAAGTAGTTCAATTTGTGGATGCACTCAAATAGCAACAAAAAATAAAACCCGGGAATATGTGACACATTGTTTTCAAAGCAAAATACAAACACTTGGACATAGGCAATTAAGCATTTGCTATGTTTTCTAGATGAATATGCAAATTTGACATTCAAATCAATGTCTAAAAATAATCTCACCCATTCAAAAACCACCACGATCATAAGGAGTGCAAAGTGTGAATCTTTTTGCTTTAATTACTTTGCCGTAATATCAGCTAAGGGCAAGGCACTTCAGTGGGTTATCATTTTTCTCCTCCCAACTGTTTCAAAAGTCAAGTAGAGTTTCTCTTGACAAAACAAGTAGAAAATGGAATTTTTAGATGGAGAATTTACAGGAGACCAGCATGCAGAGAATCCATTATAGCTGGGAGGAAGAAGATACTGTAAGAAGGTGACAGCATTGTTTGCATAATACTTTTTTTCTGTTGCAAATTAACAGTAACTGCTGAACTGGTTTAATAAATTGCATGCATTGTCAGTAGCTAAAAAGAAACATGTAACCAGTTCTGGAAAAATAGAGAGTGAAAAATATGAAGTAAAAAAGTGTTATGGGATATGCTATCAAGATGTGTATTTACCAGTACACAGACACACCACTACTTAATGTTGATTTATAAGAAAAAGGAATCTGATGACCTCTAATTCACTGCCACTTGGCAGAGGTAATGCATCTCTATCTCACACAATGATGTGCAGCTCCTTAGGTGAAACTAGGCTCCAAGTTTGGATTTTGCACTGCCAGTTCATGGTTCTTGCCCCATTCAAATACAGTTAGTGCCATGGTTCTACTGTTTGCAATTTCAGCATTCTGACCTATGGTGAGATTTTGTAGTATTTTTTTACTTTTTTGTAATATTTTATTACTATCATTACTATCATTGAACAAAAAGCAACAAAGTCCTCCACAAGACTTCAAGTCTGTTTCAGCACCATTTCAAGGTCTAGAACAGAACTGTGGTGGCAATTAGATATTGGAGTGGAAGATTTATGTTGTTACTCCAAGATAGTATTCTTTTAGCTTTTAGGTATTTAACAAATATACACAAGTGAATAATATCAGAATATCCTTATTAGATTTTAAGCAGGAAAAGGGCCAGAAGAAGTGATATGAGTGAAGGAAACATGACTGTACTACTCTAGATTAGCAGGAAGGGAAATAATGCATACTGAAATGATCAGACTGTGTCCACTGTGCATCTGGGTGCTATGAAATGAAAGCTAAACTTAACTATGAATGGCCTGTGCCAAAGTCCAGTAAAGTCAATCTTCTCTTTTTTAGAGGGGATAGAATTGGTAAGACTCAAAATCAAATTCTCCTTCTTTGATTTAAACTGCTTTCGGTGTGAAATGACTGCAGAACTAATTCAGTCTAGGACATCATTACAGCGGAAATGAAAACTAGAAAGAGGAGCAGAAAAACACTAGCACATCAGCAAATCTCTTTATATATATGTGTGTGTGTTCATATATACGTGCAGGTAATATATGAGGATCCACCAGATCTTACTAGCATTTGCAGTAGCAAACACTGTCATGAAGATACTGCTGCCTCCACACACCCCAGCATGTTGATCTATCCCACTTGTGCTGTGGCTGTCTTCTGTTTTCTCTGTGATTTTATCAGTTATAGAAAATGAACAGGACTATGACTGAGTACCTTGAATCCCAAAGTCTATCTAATAGTCATTGCAGGCTTTGATGTGCAGCAGTCTTTGTGAAGAAACACTTACCTTTACATAAACAGGCTGACCTTTCTAACTGGCATTTTGTCAGGACTGGCTGAAGGTGGAGGGGGGAGAGAAGAGGGGGAGAGCAGTCTGTACTACTTGTTGCTGCAAGAGAAAGCATACTCCAAGGCAACGAGGCAAGATGGTATGCTTTTCATTTTTATAACTGCATAATGAATCATGCACATGCCTACATATTTAACAGCTACTACACTTGAAATGGGCACTTCTTTTTTCTCCACTATCAATAACATCTTTCCTCTACTCCTGTTTTCCCCTCCTCCCTGAAGAAAATAAGAAAGCATAGCAGGGTAAGTCATTACTAAGAGAAAATGACTCCACAGTTCTTTAGTTTAAAAATAACTTAAAGGTGCTGGTGGGGGGTGTGTGTGGGGGGGGGGGGGGGGGGGGGGTAAAACAATGTGATGCAATTGGGCTTCTGCAACATCTCACAAAAAGATTTTGGAAGCATACAACTGCCAGGCTGAACACATGCATACAAACATTTTACCTTAGTGCACAGTGAGATGCGTGAGAGAAGACAAAAGCCTTCTTCATCAAGAAGGTCAACAGAAATAACAGTCTTGTGAAGAGTGCATGTCACACAATGGGCAAGTGCTGCTGTCATGCTGTCTGCCATCCCATCTTGCTCAACATATACATCACATGGCCTATGTAATCACTTCGCTTACTGATCTTGGGAGGCACAGTGTGAACGTGACCAGCTTACCCTGCTCTCATGTTGGGATGCCAAAGCCCCTTGTTGATCTGCAGCCTGTTCCCTGTCAGATTTCAATTTATTAACACCAAGCTCTCAGGCTAATCGTACCTATGGAAAGAGGTGTTTATTAGCCATAATCACGTCTGCTTACAGCGCATATATGCATGAGAGTGGCATAGCCAGAGAGGTTGCAAGGAGGATCATGCTCCACGAACGCTGACGCTGCTTCCCCTCCCACACATATCCCTTGAAATTCAGCACACATTCTGGAGCCACTATGTGAGGAAAAGGGAGATTTTTTCCACCAAGCCAGATCGTGATTTCCATACAGAGAGCCGAGAAGCGCCAAGAAAGGGGGGAGCGAATAGGGATGCTTCGTTAGGCACGGCGGGGGGGGGGGGGGGGTCTCGAACGCCCAGCAGGAACGCTGCTCAGCCCTACCCTCCGCCACCGGACAACAGCTTTCTGCCGCGATGTCCGCCCCTCCGAGGCGCTCCGAGACACCGCTCCGCCTCACCCGGCTCCGCCAAAGGGCTGCGGGCTGCGGGCAGCAGACGGGAGCCGGCGGGGAGAGGCGGCTGCGGGGGGGACTGTCAGCGTGAAGGAGGGAAAAAAAAAAGCACAAACCCAACAAGCCGACACCGAAACCAAAGAGATCTGAGACAAAGGCTTCTCCCAGGACAGGGGAGAGGCGGAAGGCAGGGCTCCTCTTACCGCTCGGTACCGCCGCCGCGGCTCGCTGGATGGCGGCTGTGGGAGGAGGAGGAGGAGCGGCCGCCGCGCCGCCCAGCAGCCGACCCGGAGCTGCCCTCCGTCCGGCCCTGGCCCCACCGGCTGCTCGCGTCCCGCAGCGAGGGGCTCCGTGCGGCTGCCCGCAGCCTCTCCGCCCTCCTGGAGAGGATCGGTGACGCCGGCAGCCCCTCCACCGGAGCTCCGCCGAGCCGCCCCGGCCCTTCCCAGCCTCCCGTTGCCGGCTCGGTCTGGGCTGTGTTGGAGCAGGCTCGGCGCAGCCCCTCCGTTCCAGCCCGCTGTGCACATCCCGCCGTTCGTTATTCTTTCCTTGAGGAGCACCGCCATCACCGCACACACACACAAACACACACAAAAGGAAAAAAAAAAAAAAACAACAAAAAAACCGACCCAACCAAAGCCCCGCAAACAAACAGGCAACAAAATAAATCTTAACCCCTCCCTGCAACTCCTCATGCTATTCGGATTTCCTACCCTCTCTCCTCCTCCGCCCCTCCACTCCACCCCCCCACCAGTTTCTCTGGGCCCCGTGCCTCCCCCCGCACACACACACGCACGGTGTGGATGGGTGTTGTACTTGCTGCTGTGCCACACGGACCTGCTGATGGTTTCCAAAGTCCCACCACCACCATGCCCATCCCTCCTTTAGCCTGAAGCCGGAGATATGGACTGTACGTTTGGATTCGGGATGCACTTTGCTCACAGCCGCTTCGCTTCCTGAAATGTCACCCGGTGAGTAGGTTTTATTTCACATTTAGATTGCTTGTCTTCAGCAAACGGACACTTAAAAGAGAAAAAAAAAAAAAAAAAAAAAAAAAAAAAAAAAAAAAAAGAGGAAAGAAAGAAAAGCAGCCTCTCCGTTGCCTCGCCTTGCCTCTCAGCCTCCCAGCAGCGCGGCTCGCTCCGCTTCCCGAACTCGAAGGAATTGGAAGCACCAGCCCTGCCTGCACAGATCCGTTCCGTGCGTTAGTCTCAGCTCCCGGCTCTACATCGCACCGCTCCGCAGCCTCACACGCGCAGCCTTTATGCCATTCCGCCGCTTATTCATCACATTGTATTAATGTTTCCATCAGACGCTCTACCTGCTACATTCCCTAAGTTTAACTCCTGCAGGCACAGCTGATCGCGGGGGGTTGGGGGGGAGGGAGGGGGGGGGCGGGAGGAAGGGCTCGGAGGAAAAGTTCATTGCCCTCACTGATCCCCGAAGGAGCGAGGATTGGATTGGGGGGTGGGGAAGCGTGCTTCAGAAGGGATCGGAAAGTCACACAAGGAATCCCCAGACCCCACTCGCTCTGTCCTGTCGCTTGCGCTGGGAGGTGCCAGCGGCCGGGCTGCGCGCCGGGGGCGGCCGGGGCGGCTGCGGCTGCCAGCACCGCCGGGTTCGGTACCTCCAGGCTGGGGGATGCTGTGAACCGCAGCACCGCCGGATTCGGTACCGCCGGGATAAGGATACTGTATTACAGCTTGCCTGGGGGTAGAGAACAGGCTCCGTCTGCACCAAACGTACATATATGTATATATACACGCGTCTACCTGCCGCTTTCCGAAGCGAAGGCTGTCCTTTGGATCAAGTAAGGACTTCTTTACTTCGAAATAAAAATTCAGAATAGGACCGAAGGGGAATAAATAGTTGTTGTTAAAAAAAGGATGAGTGCCGTTATAGTGCTATTTGCGGCTGATGCTTCCAACGTTTCTGTGTCTCTAATTAAAGGCAGAGATCCACCCACGTTCAATAACAGAAGGTAGGGAGGGAACATGTTAGTTCTCACGAGGAGGTATTGACCGAGCTCCATTTAATTCTGTCATTTAGCGTGCACGGTGTGTGTGTGTGTGTGTGTGTGTGCGCGTGTGTGTGTGTGTGTGTGTGCGCAGTCATGTCTCCACAGCAGTACGTGCACAGATCGCAAGGACGGTGCTCAGGGCTTGCGAGCAGGTGGAGGTGCCAGTGAGAAAGACACGAGATCTGAATTTATTGCCTGGTGGCAAGCAGAGAACCGAAAAGATCAATGCCCTCTTCAATACCATGCTCCCGAGACTTGTTTCTCTCCCCTTCTCCCCCCGCCTCCAAATTGTGGCTGATGTCGGGAAGGGGGAAAGGGGAGTAGAAGAAAACCCTGCAGGCGTGGGATTCAAAATCCATCCTTCTTCCAGTTTCTCTCTTCTACCGGCTGCTGGACAGCCCCCCCACGCCCCGGCTCCATCCCTCCCCATAGCCTGTTCCCCCTCCGAGTTTCCCGTTGCTGTCAGTGCCCCCTTGCCCCCCTGCCCCGGTCCCTCGCACCAGGCTGGGGTCATTAACCAAACCACGGGCTCTTCTCTTGAATCTGCTGCTGCGGGGATCCCCCCGCACCATGCTCCTCAAGGAAAGTTTCTTGCGTTCAGACCTCCTTCCTTTCTTAGGTATAGAGGATTACCTAGGTAAGTGCATTTCCAAAGCTCTACCCATTTTGTCACCCTTCTTTTGGTTCTTTATTTTTCTCTCCGTATTAAGAACTAGCAGGAAATCCTGGGGGTTAACTCTCTGTGGGAATAACCCGCCCGGTGAGCAGCGCCTCGACACTCCTGTCAAACGGTAGCGCGCTGCAGAAGAGATTGATGTGCCCATCAGCAGAACGCTGCCCGCGGTTTGGAGCACTCCGCACTCCCTCTGTGCCGGCAGTGGTGGGAGATGGCAGGGCAGGGAATGCGGGCAGCGGAGTAGTTCAGATCGCGGTCACGGAGATGGATGGCAGCGGTGCCTGGGCAGTTCACGGGCAGGGTGGTGGTTCGGCAGACGGGGAGGGGAGCAACAAGCCCCTTGAGTACAAACATCGAATAAATCAATGCAATTAATGTAGTCTTAATGGGCAATAGTATGCGGCGAGAGTGAGGCATGCTTAACAGGGAAGATTCCCATTAGCATCGGTGGTTCATTTCCAGCGTTCCACGCTTCCAGACCAGAGGATCCCCACTGCTCACACAGGGCTGGATGACTCGGAGAAAAAATGGGAATGCCAGGGAGCAGCCCGGCGGTTTTGGGCTTCGGTTCGGTTGATTCTTTTGCTTTTTGTACAAAGGAGGGGCAGCGGGTAAATACCTCCCGAGCCTCACACCCCACTCCTAGGGGAATGGTCAGCAAAAGCCTTCTTCCCTTCTTTCTCTCTGCTTGTTTGTGACTGGCCTCGCTGTCAGGGATTGCTGTCACCTCCTCTGTCACCTTCAGACTCTCTGAAGCTGTGAGGCTTCGGGACTCCTCGGTAAGGAGCTAATTTTCCAATTCCAAATATTGGCAGTGGCAGGCGGACACCTGGGAGGGGGCTCGGAGGGAGGACACTCCTTTAAAGACGCATGTCGGCAGCCAGCTTGCCCGTTCCTCTGCCTGGACGTAACCCCGCTCCGTTCCTCCGAATTGCTCTTACTCCTCTCGGGGGAGGAAGCAGCGGGGAGGGGGGAGGGAGGGGTGGCACGCCAACTCCCGCAGCTGCAGGAGGAGCCCCGGACAGGGCGAGCTCCCGCAGCCGACTGTCGGACCCAGGCTGCCGGGATCCCCCCCTCGCCGTATCCTCCGCGGGAGAAGGAAGTTCCCTGCGCCCACCGCCCGCCCCTTCGGAAGGGAAGAGGAAAACGAACCCCCCGAGGACGGGGTGTGTACCCCGCCCGGCTGGGCGGACTTGACAAGGGAGCCGGAGAGCTCGGGCTGAAAGAGTTAATCGGGGCTGCAGGGTGCTCCAGGCGTGAGTCCTGCGAGCACCTCATAGGCGCACCAGCCAATCCCAGGCACCAGGAGCATGAACCGTATGTAGCACAGTGTAAAAAGCGAGGTAAAGAAAATAGGGTGTAAACTGTCACCATATATTGGAAGGCAGGAGACCTGATTTTTGGGGGCTACGATTCCTGTGCTGCTTAGCGATCGGCATGCATGTACAAAGGTAAGGGCTTTGTTACCAGCAATCTGTACTGTGGCTCACTCCTGGATTCAAGTGCATTTTCTGCATACGTTTCATTAAGTGTTAAATCGTACGGTGCAGAATGGGAAGAAGTGGAATATGCTGTGGTTTACTGTTTGAGATTATTATTATTTTGAAAGACTACATTTGTTTCAAGTGGCAGTAATTTCTTTTAGAGGTTAAGGAAGCGTATGCATGTGAAGCAAAGTAGATCCGTGACTGGCAAAAAATGTAATGCATGTGATAAGTGAAGAATGTTCTGTGATGATGCATCGGAATCAGTCATGGACCCACATCATATGAAGGCCAACATGAGATAGACCTGATTTGGAAAAAAAATATATTAAAAATAAATAAAGGGGTAATTCAGAGACATGTATGTGACAAGCAAGTCTGACAGCAGAAACTAAAATAACTTATTTGCTGACATCTAACAATGTTTAAATATGGCATCACAAAAGAATGCTATAAAAAGTGAAATCAAAATCTTACAGTGTGTATTTCCAGAGACAGGTGGCTCTGACACGTTAAGTATAAGGAGATAAAGCTGGAGTGGCCCTACTTGCATTTACAAGGTGAAAGGAATAACTTCAGAGGAGCAATCCATTTAGCTCTCAGTTTACAGACTGCTGTCAGTGCCCAACAAGAGCAGAGCTTGCGGTTACTCATTTTACATGTGCTCTATCAGCTTTACCTTAAGACCTGGCTTTGAGAACAGAAATGTTCCATGTGTATGTCCTCTCTGCATCTAAGCATGGCAAAGAGCTGTAGTCTGAGACACTGTTGCTGTGCCAGTTATCAGAGTTATGTAAAGAAACTACCTTCAATGTCTTGCCCTGAACCATTTTTTCTCTGTAAGTCATGTACATAATTTAAGCGGAGCAAAAGGAAAACCAAAGGAAAGGATGTGTTACATTTTCAATAAGCTGATCCACCTCCAGTGAAAGCTCACCTCCCCAGCAGATGCCGAGTTCACTAGAGTTGCTGTGTTTGGGGTGTTTGTTCACGAGATAACGAAGCACTGTGAGGAAAAACGTTAACTAGGAAATGTGAAAACAAGCAGCTGAATGTTTTACAGATCTTACTGCAGAAGGCAGCATTTGTTCAACAAGCCAAGAAAACAACTTGAGGATCTTCAAGTGATGTAATCACCCTGTCTCATCTTTTCCCATTTTTTTCTACTACTATCTGAACACTGTTGTGAAGAATTAATTACAGGAGCCTACTCATTGTTTACATCAGTGTGTGTCTGAAAAGTTAGTTCTCTACTCATACAGATCACTGTGATTTTGCTCCTGTCAGTCTCAGGCAGAGACAGTGATTTATGGGACTAAAATAGTTTTATTTCATTTGGATTAATTTGGAATTGAGTTTTCGCATCTGACTATGAGCAGTCTCAAAAATGTCCTCCTCGAGGTTTGAACAACAAATGCAACACCTACTTAAAACTGAAGAACACTCTTTTTAGCATCAAGCTTGACTCGTGAGTGGTTTGTGAAAGTCGAAATAGCAAACTGGGAGAACAATTAATTTACATAAGATTTTGCTTAGGAGAAAAAGGGAGTGGTGCAAGACATTAGACGTACTTTCTAGAAACATTAAGTCTTTTATAGATGTCACGTGCAGCTCCTTATTCCTCCCAAAGCTTCATCCCTCTCAAAATCAGAAGTAAAGATTGATTTTTTTGTTTGTTTGTTTTCTCTCCTGAAATATTAGCAGTCTCATTTGGGAGTGAAATCCCTAGAAATATTCTTTGACACAGGGAGCCAAAATACACTCGGATAGGCTGCTTTAAAAACAAACTTGTCCTGATAGACTGCTGCAGGCAGTAACTTACAATAGTCACTTTATGAGAATTGGCTTACTCTTCCTCTTAATCTCATCCTATGTCCTCATAAGAGCGAGCAAGCATTTTTTTATTTAATTCATTTTTAAATTGCAACCACATTCCTGTTTTGGTATTGCTTTTCTATTGTTCAATATGTCTGCTGTTCAGTGAGGGCCTGATCCTGATCCTGCTCTCTTAAAGGAGATCAGAACATTGCTGTTAACTTCACCGAAAGCAAGATCAATTTCCAAGATAATAATTTGGAATCAAAATGAACTTCATTTTTAGAAAAAAAAAAAAGTGAGCTTCATGATGCTACTTGCTGCACACAGAGTTCTACAGGGTATTGCATATCTTGACTCAGACATCATTTAAATAGTAAAGAATTGAAGATTTTTTAATGTGATCTAATGTTTCTTTACATCTTAGTATTCTGCCATCGCTGATAAATCAACATTTTTCTGTATAAAGTTGAAGGACACGAAGAATTCCATTTTCTGAAGGGTTCCACTGAGCTGCAGGCATTTAGTACATCACGAGTTAAGTCATCCTGCTGCTGAAACTGTAATGGGTTGTTTTGGCTTCCTAGCTCTGACATTAATAGCATACGTGTAGTATAGTAAGTGTGAATATACACAGTTTTTATATACATATACAGAAGAGTATATAAACACGTATAACGTGCACCTTACCTATCCATCCATTCATTCTTCCACACATATGATATGTGTAATTGCTCTTTTGCTCTGGGTCATACTTGTGACCAATTATTAGCACAGTCGTTTTCCCATCTCCCATTGAAAGTCTCCATTTACTCTGTGTGCCACAAAATAACGAGCTGGCAAGAGGAAACAAGGACACCCTCTGTCATGTCAAAGCTTTACATATTTAATGAGCCTTTCACAAAAGCCACAGATTTTGTTCAGTCTTCAAAAGAAGATTGACCAGGCAATATGTACTGTTAGCTAAATTAATGCTATTAAGCTGTAGTGGTTTCTCTAATAACGAGGTGAGATCTCAAGGCTCATCAGTCAGGTACCTTTGCTGTAGCACTCACATTAATGGCGATTAAAAAATTCAACTCATTTGCAGTAACACTTTCACTTCCACATTTTCCAGCACATGATTAATGAGAAACGTGGCTTTTAGGATATTTATCATACACTGCAAGTAAAGGACTTAAATCTGGGGAATCAGAGCACTAGTCTATATCTTTAATCCCATATCATTCATGACTACTGAGAACTCTGCAGAGCTAATTTAGCTCTTTCAGTACTTACTAACCATTGGAAATAACAAAAATATCTGGTTAACTGACCATGGATGACTCTAAAGTTAAATGGGATTATTAAAATCCATTACATATTCCCTTCCCTTCCCTTCCCTTCCCTTCCCTTCCCTTCCCTTCCCTTCCCTTCCCTTCCCTTCCCTTCCCTTCCCTTCCCTTCCCTTCCCTTCCCTTCCCTTCCCTTCCCTTCCCTTCCCTTCCCTTCCCTTCCCTTCCCTTCCCTTCCCTTCCCTTCCCTTCCCTTCCCTTCCCTTCCCTTCCCTTCCCTTCCCTTCCCTTCCCTTCCCTTCCCTTCCCTTCCCTTCCCTTCCCTTCCCTCTCATTTTTTTCCTATTTGAAACTCTATTCTGTGTCTTACCTTCACAGGTGTAAAACACTGAAAAATGGTACAGTGGGTTAAGGTGGCAGCCTAGGAATGCACTATTAAATAGCTAGCTTTCACCTAAAATGTTAATGGTCCCTATTTGGAAGTTTGGAGGTCACACAGAGCGGACATTAATTACAGCAAATTTTATCCTTTTTTTTTTTTTTTTTTTTTTTTAGCTTAATATATAACTCCAAAGACTAGAACTGCCCTTTTTTGAAGGTGACATTGTATGTCAGTGTACTGTATAAATGGACGTATGTGTACTTTGGCATCTTAACAGTGATTATATCAGCACTGTCTTATAGGAAATACTTAGCACAGTGCAAGCAGAATGTTAGCTTTTCTCCTTTTCTTCCTCCATCTTGAAAAGTGGACAGGTATACATGGCAGAGATGACACCCATCTCTGTTCTTTAGGAATGTGTGGCTGCTCAGCATTTATTGGATTAATTACCTTATTCCTCAGTTTTGTAACAACATTTCTAATGAAGATACTTCTTAATGTAAAGCATGTTTATGCACGTTGAGACTCATCCTGCTGTCAGCCTCTGGAAATGAATTTATTTCACAGAGAGCCATTAGCTGGTGATGGCCATTAGTTGATGATGTTCTCTTTGTTTAATTACTGCTCCAGTGGGAGGTGAATCTGACTTATTAGCTTAAAAAGTAAAAGCTTTAGTAACCTACTAAGTACATTTAAGCTATACATTAACATATGTTTATCATGTTTATTTGCATTATTTGGAGAAACAGTAGGGGCTCTTTTTAAAAGGTATTCATAAAATATTTCCATGCAGGTCTATCTTGGCTAGATAAAGTCTGGAACATTTTTTCAGTCTTTCTGGAGGAAAAAAAAAAAAAGGTGAGGATGTAATAAAGATATCTTATGTTCCTCATATCTAGAGAGACTGCACTGATCTGTATTCTCAAATAAGAAATGTAGACAATGTGTCCCCTGTTCTGCACTGAAAAGATACTAGAGGAAAGTTTAAAGCTTTTCAACATTTGCTTAACATCCCTCTATTAAATCAGAATGTGCTTTTCTATCAACTGCATCAAGAAATTGTGATAATTTTGCAGCACCATGGTTTCAGACTATCACTTAGCTAAATTAAAACAGTTGGGAGATTGTAATTGGTGATGAGACTATAGCTCAGACTTTCTTTTCTCATAACATGATGTTCACAAGAAGAGTATCTTTTAACAGATTTTTCCTTTTTTTTTTCTTTCTAATTTTGTAATTTCTTCTAAATTTGTCCAAAAAGTGACAAACAACTTTTATTTTCCCTAAACTAATGTCTCATAATCATGTTTAGGAAGAATATTTATGAGGAAGCTTCACTGCTGTATTTATATGAGATTGCAGGCTGCCCAGTACACATGACATAATTATTACTTTTACAACCAAGCCTTGTATATTATCCATCCTGAGATGCAATTAGGTCCAGACTGACTTGCTGAAGCTCGAATCTTTGTTCAGTCAGCCATAAAGTCCCTCTCTTACTATAAAAAATTAATAGCTTTAACATGAACATTTAAGAGGATCTGGCTATTGCCCATATACTAGTTACAGGCTTAGAATGTTCAGGCAAAGGATCTTACGCAAAGTCATGCAACAGTTTACAGAAGGATCAGACACTGAGCTTTGGGCTCTTGAATCCTCTGAGTTCTGTCTAGGCAGCATGTACAACAGATTACACATTTTTTTCCAATAAGGCTTTGGTGGTATAAGTGTATTATTATTATTTTTTTTTCTGCTAGCGTAAATGAGCTGAAGCCTGGGAATCTGAAAGGTATTTTAACCGTCCATTTACAACAGCGGAAAATCAGCTCCACCATCTGTGAAATCAGCTGTAAAATACATTACGAGCTCTGGAGCACCTTTGTCTGAAGGACCTAATGGAAAAGCAAAACAAAAACATTACCATTTTATTAGATATCAACAATAAGAAACAAAATACATAAAATCAACCATTCTTATTGAAATGAATCCAAAGATGTTTGTGAAAGACAAACTGACGTTCTATTAGATTTTTATGGAGATTATTTCTAACTACTGGTCTAAACTAATTTTCACATGAAAAATAAAATCAAGAAGAGTGCAAATTCTCCATCAGAAGTTACTTAGCTAACACTACAGAACAATATCCCATACTTGAACTAAGGCACCTAAGCTGACAAATTGGTTTCTAGAAACCCCAAACCCATGACTTTAGTTGTCAGAATTTGAAGCAAGAATGGGATTATGGATTTGATTAGAAACCTGAGGCGCTAGAAGAACATGAAACTTGGCTGTCAGCTAGATTTTGTTTGTTTGTCCTTACTTCATTCAATTGCTTCTTTGTCCCTCTTTGCCCCATCTTAAGACCAGAGGATGGCTGCATGTCATTATTTTTCCTCTTCATTATTTTACAAACAATATTAGAATGTCAGTAACTTTAAGGAAACTTCTATTTTGTCCAAAGCTGCCATTTCCTTTCCTGAGCATTTGTTATAGAATCTTCACAACCATATATTTTAAGTAGCTACAAAAATAGTTGGCTATTCCATTAGTAGATTGAATGTTTTCTGTTTTACCTTATACCATTTTTGTCATCAAATTATTTGAAAGCACCCTATAGATACTGACTTGTCAGATTTCACAACACCCTTGGTTCTTGATCTTATCAGGAAAAAAGACACCAGTATGGAAACTGGATATTAACTGAATGTTAAGGGCCTTGTCAATGTTTCTATGCTAAAATCAGAATT
This sequence comes from Tetrao urogallus, assembly GCF_951394365.1. Classification (NCBI taxonomy): domain Eukaryota; kingdom Metazoa; phylum Chordata; class Aves; order Galliformes; family Phasianidae; genus Tetrao; species Tetrao urogallus. The sequence continues at coordinate 27,315,389 of NC_136818.1, forward strand.
ATAATGCAATACAACTTTGCTCCAAGAAGCGTTCCCTCTCTGAAATGCATTTTCTTCAGGTCAACAAATTGTTGGTGAGCAAAATTTCCATCTCCTTTTAGCCTTATATGAGTCCTTTTGCAGTCACCAGTGATTACTTACATTGAACCTGGTCCTTAGATTTGAAAACCTTAAACTAAAGTCTTAGTGTGCATCCTGTGTATAGATGCTTCCTCCCATTTTAGAAGGCATCTAAAGACCTACTTAAGCACCAGTAATAATATACATCCAAAAAGATCACTGCACAGAAGGATATTGAATATTTTAGGTTAAGCATTGAGTTTTTAAAATTCCGGTTAGTTGGAATACAAGTTTCTAAATATCTATTTCCCATTAGGATTTTTCTGTGAACAGAAATTCCTTTAGAATTAATTCCATATATATATATATATATATTTTTTTTTTTTTCCGAAGAGACCTTGTACTATTTCATTCTTATTCTTTTAACTCTATCAGATGTATTCATTAAAAATTTTTTGGATGTTTAGAGTAATGTGTGATGGAGTGGCAAGACTGAAATGTCACGTACTGTACTACATGCAAATATTTTTGTACAGGGGATAGCCCATGTACACTCATGGAAACATAAAGGCCTAAGAACATTTATACAGTTGTTCAGCCTGGAGCAGCTTTGCAGCTCTAAAAGCATCAGATTTTACTGTGGCTTCATGGCGCAGAGATCAGGCAGAGTCCTGCTCAGATGTTCCAGAATTTAACATTGTTTTAGCTCTTTGTGTGACTGTTGAATTTTACTTCCAAAGGACATAGAGAGGAATCTTAGATGAGGAGCTGAGATGCCATGAAAAGTGGGTGAATTTCTCTCTCTTTTTCATGTACCAACACAATTCATATGTTCAAGGCACTCTCACATGAGAGAGCCTCATGTGGGTACATCCAGTTACATGCTCACAGACACCACAAGGATGAATTGCTGCTCATACAGAGCAAACACCAATGCACCTTCCTTTGGCAACCACGCAAACCATGACAATCAAAACTCACATTCCAAACAGAGCTAAAATCAGACATCTCATTTGTTCTTTGTTTTGGCTTTTGGGCGTGTAATTACTGTAGTCTTATCCTTGTCTCACATAAAGAGTACAGAAGAAAGCTGAAATTCAGCAGTGGGTGAAGCTCTGAACAAAGAAAATGTGGTTCTAAAGGGGGCATGTAGTCAAAGCAAACATCAAGACCTGATATGAAGATCCTATGTATTTTTAAGTTCAGAATTCATTTAAGGATGTTAAGTGTAGAATTATTTTCTCCTTTCAGATTTGCCAATATATCTGCTTTTGAGCCTTCATTTGATGACAGTTCCTAGGCCCTGCATGAACAACAGAAAACAAGCTGATGCAAATCCTCTCCCCCACAGAAAATCATCTGTTAACCATACATTCTACCTAGGTGCTTTCTACTTCTGCGTCCTGGCAGCAGCTGTATCTTGAACCTCATGTGTATCAGATCTGGTGGCAGACAGCACTATCCATCCTTTAATTCCCCAAACTCTATTCTTTTTTTTTTTTTTTCTGCCAGATGTACATCCTGCCTTTCTAGTCACTGCACTGTCCTTTAGGTAGTTGAAAGTTAACTTGTGAAAGTCAACCACTGTCAAATGGCTGCTTAGGAGAGCAAGACAGAACTTTATTTCTTGTGTCCTTTTGCTATCCTTCAGAAAGTTTAGCTTGGCAGAGTTTATTCTATGGATTTGGATATATCTGTTTGAAGAACAAGATCCATGTAATAGCTGAGAGCAGAACATAGCACATTCTCTGCTTTTTCTTCCTCCTGTGTAGTCCATATCCATCCCAGCACTTTCTGCTCTTTTATTGGCACATCATGCAGCTTCTTTGCACCATGGCACATCAGCAGCTTCTTGGCTGTTCTGTTTACACTGGACTGCGTGAGAATTTCAAGGACAAGCACATCCCCAGATCTCATTCCTTTAACACTGTTAATATGCCAGAAGTTGAGGACAAGATCATCTCCACAATTCAGATGAAGAAGTGAAAACGCAGGGTCATCAGCTGATAAGCCCATGATCTTACAGCAATAAGAGTAATCTCTGACACTCAGAGTTGTTGTTGTTGCCACTGTTCTTAAAGGGAAACGTATTTATCAATTATTATGTTGCTTAATTTAAAGAAAACTAGATTTATTATTTGCATTCAAAAACACAATCTGGGAGACATTAAACTTTCACTTGTGGAGAACAACTTTTTCACATTAAACCCATTAGTTTACTTTAAAAGAACATATCTAAGAATTACAGACCTAAACATTTTAACACAAAGTAAGTTTTTATCCAACAGAATTCTTCCAGCATAGAAGGACATCATCCTCCCATGGGAGAACTGGGTTGTATCATTGTTTCCACAGAATTCTAAGTTCTAATTCTAAACGAAAGGTCTTTGGCCTTTACGCTGTCAGGGGGAGATTCCTCTAAGAAGCAAAAAGAGAGAATGATGGAGACAGTGCTGCATACATTTCTCTGATGCTGACAGAGATTGTGCAAGCATTGTTCCATGTGTAATAGCAGAAAGGATATCTCAGGCTATGTCTGTAACACTTACTGTGTGTACTTTAGTATATATGATTTATCAGTTCATGGTCTTTATGCAAGAGAGCTCAATGCAGAAATAAAGCAAACACTTAAATTTTGAACTTTTAGGTGCAGCAGTTTAGTGGCCTTATAACCCACTCCTATGCAATCATGTATAATTTCTAATGTTAGAAGAATTAGAATAAAAGAAATAGAACAAAAAGGTTACAGATGTCCTATAGTCTTGCTGCCAGGTGAAGCTTGGTGACATTTGGCTCAGTGGTCACAGTGTTTGTTTTGTGCTTGCCAGGACTACATTCTCAGCTGGAATTAATGCATGGAGTTTACCAATCTTCAGCACCCTTTACATGCTCATGAAACATAAGGCGTAGCTTTCCCAGAAGTATTCCCAGAAGTTACCCAGTCAAGACCATTTTGCATTAATGCCTGTAAGGACCACAGGTTTCTAACAGATTTCTAAAAAATATGCTTCTTGAGCTTAGTATAACCTCAAATTTAGAAGAGGAAAGGATAAAGACTTAACAGCATTTGCAAGAAGTAGTTGGGTGAAACACTGAGGATAGAGGAAAGTAATTTGTCTGTGCACCTATGCTTGGTAATTATCCTCTAAGCTAGCACTTTAAAAAGGCAGCATGTTGATATGCCAGTTTTATTTGAAGCATCTTCTTTACAGAGTGTCTCTTCTACTCTAAAATCCACCACCTCAGTTACTTACTAGGCACTTTATTTCTCACAGCCCACCCTGAAGACAGCAGGTGCTCTCCTGCAAATTTAATTCAGATCATTCCTCCCTGGAGTTCTGTGGTGGTTGTTCTAAATACAACCTCTGGATGTTCCACATACCTATATTTGAAAATTGTTTTCCAGGCATTTTAATTTGTTAGTGAATTTGAGTATTTAAAATCTTGAGAGATCTTTCACAATGTAACTTCAGGAAAATTCCTTAGGCTGAGATTTTCAAATCTGTCTTTTAACACAGAGTACATATTTAAATCCCTTTGGCAGCTTGCAAAATCTTAACCTTGGTCTTTTCATGCTTCAGTTTCCTGTTTGTTAAACTGAAGTAAAAATTTCTGTCTCAAGGGTATTCTGAAAATTCATGATATGCAGGCTGTTCCTGCAATGACTGGGCAATATGCACAAGTGGATAAGTATCAGTTAGAAGCACATGCGTTGTTTTGCTCTCCCCAGTGACCAGCTGCCTATTTAAACTCTTTTGGAAAAATTCATTTATTTTTTATACAAGGAGATAATTTTCTTCTGTCACTACACAGGTTTCTCTAAAGGTGTTTCGCTGGTGGTAAATTTATGACATAGCATGAAGTGTAGTGTTAAGGCTAATACAGAGGATAGCTCTTCACTATTCCTTTGGATGTAAGAAGATGCTACCTATACATAGCAATTCATTTTCCAGTCTCAAACTCAAAAGGAGCTCAGTTAGTCATCATTACAGTATAATGCCCTGAAACACTTCATTGTTGATAAGGACCCCAAAGAGTAAACTCTTATCTCTTGTACATTAAAACATTATATGATTTTTTTTTCAATTGAAAAATTAATTTAGAAAACTCAGAACACTGTCTTAGCTCTCAATCTGATAGCAACATTAGGTGTAAAAAATTACAATTCTCATTATGCCCTTTAGAACTGTAGATAATGTAAAGAAATCATGCCCAGAGTCTTTCTAGCTTGTTGAGAAGTTGAAAGAGGGGGATGGATTTGTTGTGCAATATATTTTTTCCTGATTATAGGCATGTGATGGTAGGAGGGAGATGGTACGTGTTAAAAAGCCTGGCTTCTTCATTCATTGTGAGCTAATTCTTATCAGGAAATGGCAATCAAATAATCGCAGTGACTTCTGTGGCCCAGGAGAGTCAGCCATTGCTTTTCTGTTTTGCTTTAGATCTATGCACTCTTGTTCATGGCATGCCATGAAGTTTGCACAGCAGTGTAACCTCACACAAATAAACACTAGTCTGTGAAAGAAAGAAACACCAGTCTTGAAGAGAAGACATGGGAGCTTCACACAGCATTCACAGATCTGCAGGGTTCTTTGCATGTAAATGATTGCTTGAGAGTACACATAACAGTTAAGAGAGTTCTTTGCTGCAGAATCTCATTTCAAAAGGATTTATAAAATTAATGCAGTCTGTGTTTCATGATCATAAACTACCACAGTTACAACTCAGTGCTCTGACATATGTTCAGTGTGAAATATATGAATAGTCTTTTCTCAGTGAGATTACTTACGCATTTAATGTTTGCAGGATCAGGTTAAAATCACATTTTACAAACATTTACATTTGTGCTAAGAAAACAACAAACTTTCTCTGGTTGAGATAACAGATAATTATTACTTTCTTAGGCTGTAAATTCCCATTGGTCCAAATGAACCTCTCTTTTGGAGACAGTTTGCATCCTGCAACAGATATGTTCATTATCTATACCAAAGGCTCTTTAGAATATTAATGGTGAGAAATTATGGAAAGAGCATGTTTATTCAGCTACAATATTTTCAGTATAATGGATGGGTGTTAAAGAGTGTGTATTTGCAGTACGGTTCTTTGGAAGCAACCTTTATTTGGGATATACTTGAAAATTATATTACTGATGCAGACAAAAAAAGTTCCTGTCAAGAAAAAAAAATCATAGTGGGGGCACAGTAAAAATGTCATAACGAATGCTGCTTTATTTGACTGTGAATTAAAAAATGTTTTTCATGAGCACATATTCACATCATTTCATCAACTAGAAAAATGAAAGCCCTCACATTAGCATATTCTGCTTAATTCTGTGTTGTTTTATCTTACACTGAAAATCAAAATGGATTGTTTCTATATATTTCAGTATTTCTGGGAGTTCATGCTCTTGAATAGATATTTTCACAAAATCTGAGCAAGATAAAGAGTCATTGCTCCATTTCAGAGTTATGGGACTGAGGTATAGGAAGAAACTGGCTTGTCTTCACTGAATAATTCTTAAATAGAGCTATGATTGATTATTGATTTTTAATTGGACACCCAAACAATTTTCCAGGCTCAACATCAATAGTATTTCTAGATCGAGCCATTCAGTTGAAGTGAATTGGACTGCAGGTCAAGTGCTGCTGTTAGGGATACTTAAAATTGCAGCATCTGAAGCCTGTATATCTCATTGAACTCATCCCTCTGGGTAGCTTCAGTACACCTGAACAACATACTTACTCTTTGTTCAGCTATGCTAGTTGGAACAGGACAACTTGATCCTATTAACTAAGTGTGTAGTGAAGGCAAGCCATTAAGTGACTTTTCTAAGGACAAAAAAAGGAAAGCAGGCTGGCTCTTCTGAATCTTGCCTGTTTTCTCTCTAGTAGGTGAACTGAAATCTTAATGCATAGACATTGCTGAATGCTTTTGAACTGATGCTAAAAGGCAGTAATTCTTCTGTTGTATATTTTTCATTAATGATCGGTGTTATGGGGGAGGGAAAAATAAAGAAAAAAAGAAAAAAAAACATCAACAATCCCTCCCATGACAATTTGTGAAGGTTTCCCTTCAACTGTAAATATTATTGCTGATGATGTTAATGAAGACATTAGTTTCACAGCGTTTGAAGTACTGAAACACTCCAATGTTAACTAGCCTAGTGGGGTTTATGCTAATGTAATATGTAATAAAGTAGAGGCCACTATCTCTTTAAGCTGAAAGAAAGGAAACTTGTTTCTGCTTCCAAGGGATGCCTAGTGTGTGCTTATCTAATTGACTGTGTATTTTGTCTAGGTGTTGAGGGAAAGCTAAGAGAATGAAGGCTCTAAGTCCCCAGTGGAAGCATGATATGGCGATGCAGTGCTGGTGCTGAATTGTTCTCTCTGATGGCTCTATGGGAGTGGATAGCACTGAGTCTTCATTGCTGGGTTTTAGCAGTTGCTGCTGTTTCGGATCAGCATGCCACAAGCCCCTTCGACTGGCTCCTCTCTGATAAGGGACCCTTCCATCGTTCACAGGAATACACAGATTTTGTGGACAGAAGTCGACAGGGATTTAGCACAAGATACAAGATTTACAGGTATGAAGCAAAGGGAAAGCAATTGCAGAGATACCATCCTTAGAAGTTGTAAATTACCAACAAGGGTTTCCTTAAGGGAAAGTTTCACATGTGGGAATAAATCTGCAGACACAATTCATGGCTGAAATATATATTGCAAGGTCAAGTATATGCACAGTGTACTATGGAAATGCCTTCTTGTGTTGTTTCTGTTTTGTATAAGGAAATGTTGGTAACTCACTGTGTTGTTTTGGAGAACATTGGTGTTTACTATCTGCCTCTAGTCTGCCCTAGTGACATACTGAAAAATGTCCTAAGGCATCCTGAGGCATTCAATACTTTCTCTGGGGTTACTGTGGGGCACTCTTGTTTGTGCAGAAAGATCCAGTTCAACTGCTTTTCAGACCTGCTCATCAAGACTTAAGCCAAGTATGAAATTGTTGCTTCACAGATACTACTGGCAAAGCATTGACTTCATTGTACAAATAAGGGCATTTCAAATGTTACTCAAATGTTTTTTTGTATACCAGTTTATACCAGTGTTTTAGAAGTAGCTTTCTTATCTATGAAGGACTGAGCTTTGAGAGCCCTCCTATTGTAATGGGAGCTGAAAGTATTTGTTCCATCAGGAACCTCAGCATTAGCCTGGCCCAAGTCAGACTGAATGAGGAAAGAAGAAAAAATGGGAAGACTTCTTCAGAAGTATAGGCCTACTTAAGAATTTATGCCTGGCTATAGAATTGCTTTCATGGTACATTTGGAAGCTGTTGGTTTCTGGTCTTTGAGATAGCACTGATGAAATATCTTCTTAATCATTTACAAGAGGCATAACTCGGGAAAACCTGATAGGTTTACCAAGGACATTAGAATGAAACAGGGAATTCAGTTTAGTGGTAGTGAGCGAATGGCAGATAGATAGAAGGAGAAAATAAGATCTGAGAGAACAACTCTATAAGCAGAGATTTTTTTTCACCTCTTATGGTCATAGATCCCTCTGGAAGCAAAGAGAAAAAGGCCATAGCGATGCAATGCAGCACAGATTGTTACCATCTCTAATAACTCTCCAGCCTATAAACACAGACCATTTTTGGTGGAACAACACATGCTGATTTCATTTGAAACAATGAAACAGCCTGTGCAGTTTCTACACCTACTTTAAACTATTATTCCATAGAGGTATGCAGTTCTTTAAAGAAGTGAAGAGTGCTATATGTGTTCAGGTACATGCTGTTTTTCAGTTCAATGGTCAGTGCCCTGTGACAAATCTGGAGGACTCAATACATTAAGCTTTTATTGTTAAAGAACTTGCTTTGTGTTTCTTTGCTGAATGCATGCAGTAGAGGGCACTCTGTTGCAGGTCAATTTTGCAATGGGCTCTTTTGCCACATGCAGAGAAATTAAATATATTTTGAAAATAAAGTGTGATTTGGAAATATGCTTGATGAAGTGGCTTGTCTTAACGGAACAGCATTGCCCAATATTTACTGCATTTTAAAAGCCAGCTGTCAGGACCGATAATGTAAAGCCAATAATGCAGAGACTGAGATAGCACATTTTATTCCTATAATTCTGTATTAGTCAACAGTGAACCAAAATTATCTTGCTAAAAACAAGAAAGATGGAATAGTATTTCATTTCAGTTCTTTCATCACGTCTTTGAGATTTTTTTTTTTTCTCTTCTGAGTCATCATTACAGAAACATTGTTAGGTTTTATAGATCTGCAGTCACATCTCTGATATTCGTTTGGGTTTAGGTTTTAATTGACTGTAATTTACGTGAGTCCACAAAAAATTGTTGCTTGTGTTTATTTCCATCCTCCGCCTATTCCCTTCAAGGAATGAGCTGGAGAGAGGCCATAAGCTACCTGAATCAAAGGAAAAACTGCATTTTTGCTTTATTTTGTCCTCCAAATATGAACCTTACTGCAAAGTTTCCCTATAAAATGCAGTCCCCTTATCAAGTCATGCAGAACATGGTGACCTTGTTATGAATCACACAATGTAAATTTAATCCCTGTTTCTCGTCTGTGAGCTTTCATAGGCTGAAGAATCTGGAGTCTAATTGGTTTGTTCATTTCCTCACCTATCTTTTACCTTATGAAAACGGTTCCTCAGGGACACAATCCTTATAAAAATGGAGAGGCTGCATTGACTCAGCTGAATTATATGGCCAAGAAAAATGCTGTCCCTCCAATCAGTGCTGACAAGATGGCCTCCTTTACCTTTGTCCTCTCCATCCTGAAAACCTGTTTCTACCATACCAGGACTGTCATTTGTATGACAGGAGGCAGACTACACATGTACGGTATGCTGAACTTCCAAAATGTTCAGCAGCCTTAATTATTTTCACTTCCTACATTGTAGAATAAGCTTGCATTTTAAACGGATAAACTCCAAGACTAAAAAAACTGTGAATACGTATTGTTATACGTACTCCATGCTAGTATTTCTGTTTTCATCTTGTTTATATGCCAATGAGTCCAAAAACTATTGCTTTGTAACCACGCTATAAACAACTGCTCATCTGAACATGAACCTGTTATAAAGGATGCCAAAGGTTGGTGCTGAGAGAATGTACATATTAATTGAGCATGATTCCTTATGGGAGGCCTTAATTTAAGCATAGGCAGTTGTGTCAAGATAAAATTAAGCCTCACCTTCTCTTCTTATCAGGCTTTCTGACCACAAAGCAATCATTTGAGAAAAAAAACTGATGTATATGTTATGGGAGAGTAGCAGTAAAAAAATCTACTCTCGCTGCATTAAAAGTCAGTTATGTCCATGGGCAAAAAAGCTGGTCTTGTAAAGTTCTTTGCTCCTCAAGGAGAGGAGCTTTCAGTGCTACAGATACAGGTGAAAGAGACAAAAATATGTGTAATAACATTTCAGCCAGGTTTTGCAGTACTCTAAATAATTGCGGCTGATGTCTCCAACATTGGTACAAGCTGGAAGAGGTAAGCTGATTATCTTGATTCTATGGCAGAGTAATATTCCCATAATTTTTCATAGGAAATGTCCTTCTGCAGGAAATTTAATAATTATCACAGTTTATGGTGACATTCATTGCCAATATTATATCAAATGTCAGAGAAACACCTGGATAGCTGTTCAAAACATCTAAATTAGTGGAAGTGCTGTGTCTGTGGAAGGTGTTTATTTGATAGAAGCTGGTTTGTATAGTTAATAACAGCAAATGAGAGGGATGTTCCACAAGTAATGCCTTCTATTTTATGATGCTGGGCCTTGCCATCAGGGGCAGATGTTGGTGGTATGGCAGTAGAGGTTGAATCTTCCCACCAATATCCCATTACATTTTCTTGCCTTGTGACAGAAAGCAGCGGAGGGGCAGTCTGACAGAATAGTGTCTGATGTGACAGTGTTTATAATGCAAAGGTATGGTATGGAATTGAATTCCTTCTTCCAAAAAAACTGGCACCCATTGACATTCAGTGATGCTTGTTGAATGCTGATGGAGACCAAATGGTGGATGTGAGCACAGTGAGGTGATGGATGGTGCACTTCAGCAGTGATGACAGTGGCTCACTTCTGCTGGTGCAGATTTCGATGGGCACAGTACGCAGACTCTTGTTCATTGCTGACAAAAATGCATAACTAATGATGGTGGCTGTGTTGAAAAATTATGTTTTTAGCTGAGAATTGGCTCCAGTGAATAGTGTTGTTGTGTTCTTTGTCCCTGTTGTAATTTCCATGGTAATAAACAGGAGGCATTATTTTCAGATCAACCTATGTATTTCGGCAAGGAAACCTGATTTTGTAATTTGCTATTTAATACACAATAGGAATACTGTGCTGCTTATGTAAATCAGCTACGTGGACAAAGGAGTTTAAATGCAAGCAGAACAAGACAAGAGGTTACCAGGATGGAAAGACTGATTGTGAAATTATGCAAAGAATGTGCACTGTGTCAGAAGAAGTAATTTCTACAGACATACAGGAGCATTTATGCTATCAGATAGGGTCCTGAGGAAATTTTCTCAGGAAAATTGTGTGGTTTTGTTAAAGAAAAATGATTTAAAATCTGAAATAGATGTGAAAAGTCAAGAAAAAGAAGAGTCTAGGTTTTTGAGCTGAAAAAAATTTGCATATATATGGGGGCTGGGAAAGAGGAGATATGGTGAGAGGGGGAGAGATGAAAGAGATTACAGTTCCTATTTGTGTACATATCATAGACTGGTAAGAACTATTTCAACCAAAAGCTGTTAGAAAACCAGATTGATATAAACTTGCTCCAGATAAATGTGGGCTGACAACTTAGCATAGGTTTCTAATCATCAGAATAAAACAGCTTTGGGAAAAACCGCATTACAAAGACCAGTGGAAAAAGGAAAAAGACACAGGGCTTCTAATAGTGTACTAGGTTTTAGTAACCATTGAAATCCATTTCAAGTAGTTATTCCTAGGAAGTGTAGATTATCAGTCTGCAGAGGGAGAAAAAATGTGTCTTAAAGAATGGAGTAGCTCAATATATATATAAATACATAAAGAACTGTGGAGCACGGTGTATGTGGCTTCAGAAGAATTTATTCAGAGGCTGTTTTAAAAGGGATTATGTTTGTTCATGTGCAACACAAAATGAAGGACTAGAAAGTAATGCTATCTAACTAAAGTTTATTTTTTATGAAGACATATTGTTTTCCTCTCACATACTCCGAGTAATGCTTCAATATTTGAACCTTCATAGTAAAGTGAGCAAGACTGAAGCCTAACTGACTACTCATTAAAGTGTTTTAACACTTGTGTAAGAGGTTAAGTAGGATCAACATTGAAATCAGTTTTATTTTACTTCCCTATCAACATATTTTAGCCCACAGTTACCACTGGATTCCTTCACATCCACCTTCCTGACAGAAAGTGCTAATAAAAAGTTGCTGAGTTCAGTTGTGTGTGTGCACAGTGCATGGCCTGATTTGCACTTCTTTCCTTCACCGACAGTCTGGAATTAAATTTCCTCGTACTCTTCCCGAGATTGCCTTCAGCTGTAAATTTAGGGACTGTATGATATTGAGAGAATTAGCATTTGTCCTCAGTAATTTCTCCCAAGACAAATGTTCAGTAAAATGGAGGACTGAAAAGAGATGGCTGCTGTCATCCATGTAAAAAGAAAGCAATGGTATGGCATTTCTTGGTGCTGTTACTTCCTATACACTTGATCATACTCTGGAAACTATTGTTACTGACAACTTTTTGAAAGGGCCCATTTGGTCCTGGCAGCATCAGAGGTGTTATCTTCTTTAGATAAGTCAGTTCCTTTGGAAATCTTACAAGGGCTCAGCCACGAGTCTCAATTTCCTTAACACGAAACATCACGTACAAAACACTTAAATAGCAAATTTCCTTAATACGAAACACACGTACACACAATAGATGAGGGGGGTAGTAGCAGATGAATAGCACAGGATATATCAAAAAAAGAAATGGGGCAAATGTGTGCAGCAGAAATTGAGGAAAGGACTGGCTGCAGTCAGTGACCTGTGGCTCTAGCAAATGATAGTGCAAGGTAGCTTAGCAAACTGGGCACACGTTGCCTTCAACTCTTCAGGGCCTTTGCTTCCCAGGGCATAGAAATGTATGCACAGTGTCGCTGCTGGGCCACTGAGAGCCAGGATTATAAATGTACCAAAGAGAAAACAAGTTTATCTTTCACAATTGCTATATCGGTTGGAAATAAATAGAAGGAAGAGTTCTTTTTGCCTTTTCCTGAAGTTCACTGTATCAGTAAATTGCTTCTGGCCTTCATCGTAATTGGTCAGCTTGCTTTGGGGGATTTTCCATTCAACCTGGTGGATGAAAGCTACAGTAATGAGATGTATCATCATTCTCAGAAGGTTTCAAAGCCCTAGTCTATGGAATGTACAAAGTCCTCTTTTTATATATAGGGGTTCATAGACTGGAAATAGAGAAGAGCAGCTCAAAGAGTATTTCTGTGATTGTGAGGATTTCTGCTGTAATAATAGTGCTGGTAGTCCAATACTGAGGCCTCATTATTGAAGCACTGTAGCCTGAACAAAAAGACATAAATTCCATTTCTGAGCAATCAAACATTTGTAGACTCTTACAGTGAAAAAAATAATTATGAAAAATGAAATAAAATTATAACTGTAGGATATTTCTTAAGAATATCTGTATCTGAAAAATATCAGTTTCATTTCTGATTGCAATGATCCTGAATAGCCTCTATTAGTCTAGGTAGTTGGGGTCAATAAAGACATGACAAAATTGACTTTGCTGAAACTACTTTCACAAGTACATACTTGAGCAAATAAAAGTTCATAATGACTGTACTTCCAGGTCTAGAGATACCTAAACAATGCTCTGCAAAAGCATTTACTTTACAGGGCTTTGTTTCAAATGCAATTCTTCCTTTCCTAGGAAAGCATTTGTGTTTTACCTCTCGATCCTAAGCACCTATTAGCTAGTGTTGCTTTACAACTAGCAATTGCTATTATCAAAATTATGTACCTTTTATCCAAAGGATTCTCAGAGAGAGGTGCAGGAGATAAAGGACACATTTAGGTATGGCCCCAGTTATGAAAGAAGCCTTCTTCAGTCAGCTTTAACTCCAAAAGCAAGAGTAAATGAATCTGAGTTCCTATGGACGCTTGTGATGGTGAGGGAGACGAGGATAAGGGAGCTGGGGGCAGAGAGGAAGAACAAAGAGGAGGTAGTGAGTTCTGGTTTCCAGAATGTTCCTACCTTTCCAGTTCTTTTGTTCGTGTGAGGCAATAATGTAGAGAAGTCATCTGTGCTAGGTAAAGAGCAAGCTATTACTCACGAACACAGGAGCCATCAATCAAGTTCACTTCTGACACCAATCCCTAACATTTGCCCTAAGTTAATCTTTGCAGGTCTATAGAAAAGCATGGCCAAATCCTGATGAAAAAACCCATATTTTTAAGAGGTACTGTTTTTCTATGGAATCTTACAAAAATCTCAGAAAATAACAAGGCATGTTACAGTGAGCCTAATCCCACAGCATTCAAATGCCTTCCCATTGTTTTGCCAATGACCAGAGCCAGGGCTTCTCCCTAAACCCTCACTTCATTTTCTTAGCTAAGTACTGAAAAACTGAGTTTCAAAACAAGGATAGAGTTTCTCTCAGTGAGGTAAACAAGTGCCAGCACTGGATAGGATGCTGGGGAATAGTGCTGGCTGAGCCAGCAGGATTAGGAAGGTTCTTGGGAGTCAGTTTGTTTGACAAGAATACAAGAGTGTTTTAGCTTGGCAACAAAAGAGAATATTGATGCCAAGATTGCCTTCTGTATGTATATTTTTTTTAAATAAAACACTGCAGGAGTTTGTGTTTTGACAATCTCTGTGCATTTCTTCTTATTTGTTTGGTGCATTTAATCAAAGATCCTAAGGAAACTCAAATGGCAAGGAGGGGAGTGAATCTCATTTTTTTGTGAACGTTACCATAATCAATTTCCAGAATATACCTACTTTCAAAATCTTTTAGAAATGATTACTGTATTAAGCCCCCTACTGACATTTTTCCCTAGAACAATGAACATTTATTTAGACAATGTGTTTTATCATTATGTCATTCAGTAAGTTCATAAATCATTTAAGTCACTCTGAAAAAAACTAAGATAATAGAGGCTGTAACTTAATGGTTTCAAGCAATCATTAAGGTAGTATAAAAGCTGTTTAACACTAATAATAGATTAATTCTCTAGTCAGCAGGATGATCTGCCAAGATCTTGGTCTTGGTGAAATCAGGTCATTATCATTAATTCTTTGAAAATTTTTAGTTATTTGAGACTTTTTTCTTCCATTTGCCTTTCATTTTCAGTTTTGTTTGAACATCCTTGCTAGTCCTTTCACCAGTATTCAAGGTACAGAGGATGACTTTCATAAAAAAGAAAAAACAATTACTAATATTTATTTTGTTTAATTAAATAAAAAGCTTACATGAATCAATTTCTCTGTCATTTTAAACCCTTCACTGGTATTTTTCATTATTGCTGCTAGGTCAGCAGTCCTTCCCAAATAGAATGACTGAAGTTTTCAGGGATATTTGCTTGCTTGTTTGTTATTAGCATTTATCCACATTCTAAATGTGTGTGGGTGGCATGTGTCTCACACAGAGAAAAGAACAGAATAACACAGAAACCTTTTCTGTATTGACAGTAGTATAGATTGGAAAGTATGGCTCTTTGTTTAGAAGAGGCTGCATGTTTTCTGCACAGACCAAGAACAATTGGCAAAAAATATACTCACTTTGGACTTTTTTTGTCATTTTTTTCTTGTATCATTGACTTAAGGTCATGGTCAATATCTTAGAATTTAAATCTTAGTTGTCTTCTTGCTCTGATTGATCCTAGGGGTTTTAGTTGTCATTCTGCTGGTTGTGAAATTTTACTGTGGAACTCCAGATTCATTCCAATAGAGACACTTGCAAAGAGAAGCCATACTTCAAAATAATGTCTTCTTGTTTGATTCTCACTAGACTTCCAATATGATTGTTATGGAAAACAAAGTGTTAAGGTTGTTAATGGTTCCATATCCCAATATATCTTCTGACACCCTCACTTTCTACTTTAATTATACAGTTCGAAAAAAAATAAAAGTGTTTTTACTGACCAGGCAATTTAATGTATACAGAGAGAGCTCTGCAAACTAGTCATACAAAGCCCAGTAGCAATTTATAAGTTGCGTATGCAGGTCTTACGTGCACTGAAGAGATACCATCTGGCTTTAAGCAATGAATATTAATTTCTCGAGGGAAAAACACATTTGCCAGTTTTGACTTATTTGAGCAACATAATTCAAAATCAGAAGCATATGCAATATTTTACCAAATATTCTGAAAGACCAGCAGAATCTGAAATATTACTGATGCACTTAAATAAATATTGGTATTTGAAATAATTCTGAACAGTATCTTACAGTTCTTGGAGTTTAGCAAATAGGGCTTTTTAACCTATACCTTGACTGATAGCAATAGAATTGACTACTCTATTAGAAACTCAAATGCCATGTCATCTTTGTCAACTGACGTATATGATATCTTCCAGTTTGAAATGGAGGCAACACAATTTTCTCCAGTTACATCTGCATTTTATTTAAATCTTTAGCTATGTATGTAAAACACTGGCTATAGGTTATAGAAGTAAGAGTAAACTCTAAACATCACGTGGCACAACCAATCTGATACACCGCATTAACAAACAACATTAAGTCTTTTCTTTACATTTCACATATTTAATAGTGCAAAATAAATGAAAAAAAACCACACCCACATTAATTTAAAATGAATAAAATTGAAGTACATGTAGTGAGGTCACTTGTTATAAATAATTTTTTGTTGCCATTTTTCCTTTGTGAAAAACTGGCAATGTCTTTGATAGCATACTGTGAAACTCAAACTATAGTAGGTAGAAAGCATGCAGTCTGTGGTGCTTTTTTGTTTAATAACTTCTAGAACCCCAATATTTTATGATGAGTAAATTGGTATAAAAGTGACTGCATGTATATATACATATATATACAATATATATATGCAAACATATATGTGCATGTCTATACAAATAGTGAAAATGTGTGAGTTTATTTCTTTTTTTCCAGGCAAATAGTGAGAAGAATATTGTTTATTATAAAGAAAAATATATGTCTCATACAGTCGAGTGTCTGAATAAGAGCTTTTGAATGTACGTTATTTTACCATGGACATTTTCTGATGCATCAGATTTTTACAAATTTTCCCTAACACTGGCCTTTCCTCATTAGACTCTTGGATGAAAATGCCTTTATCAGAAGCATTCTTTCAGATCTTACTGCATTTTCTCAGTGGTCAAGTCTAGATTATGGCATACAATAAACTTAAGCTATGGCTACAGTAAAAGACATGTGAGAATCTCTAACAGAAATAGACTAACTTGAACCTTGCATTTAGTACAGAAGCTATTATGATTACTCTTTTTTTTTTCTTTTTTTTTCAGTATAATTCTGAGTATATTTAATGAAATTAGACTTGAGAGAGTATAGCTTCTTTTTGTGCGTGCTGAAAAATGTGTATGTATGCATGTAGTGATAAAGACTTCTAATCTAAACCCCTGTTTTCCATAGATTCCTTCTGTAATGCTGTTTACGTGAAATCCACATGCCACAGAGCTTCCATCTGTCTTCACTTGTAGCTCCTAATACGTGTCCAAATATATGCTGAGAGTGAATTCTCCAATATCATCTATCAGTATTTCAATGCTTGAAAATCATTTTAAGTTATGTATAATTCTTAATTTTAAAGGAATCTGAACTTTGGGCTCAGCTCAGTGCCTAAGCTATTTGCCCAAGTTATAACAAATAGCATGTGAGTAACAAGCAAAAACTAGTTCCTGATCATTTCTTTCATATGTCTCCTAAAAGGTTCAGTAATCTCTTTTCATTGCTGATTTCATCAAGAACTGCTTTTCTTCTTAGACAGACTAAATAGTGACTGAAATATATTTATATCTGTTTATGAAATTATATACCATTATATCATTCTACCATGTTGTATTATCCTGAAATTTGCTTTTCCACTCAGTAAAAATATTTCTCATATGGTTTACTGCAAAGATCCATCTGTTTATTTAGAGTTTTCCCTGAAGAAGCAATGCTTATGTCTATTTTTGCTATCATCTCCTTAGCCTGGACGAGTACAAGCAAACGTGCACTTGTTTCCTGGTCTGGGCACAAAGATTCTGTGTAATGTGAGTATGAGTAGCCCTGGTACCAAAACCGTCAAGGTTTGTAGCAGTGTGATTTATTAAGTCCCTTGATATTTATCCTTGCTCTCCTCTGGCCTTCTCCCCTTTTCCAAAACAATGAGATCAATAATTGAAGAAAGGAATTACAACTGTAGGGATTTATTGGGATTTAAAGACAATGCTAACAATTAAGCTAAAAATATTTGTTAACTGGGAAATTAGAATGAAACAATGTTATGCTTCTGTTTTTAAAACATGTTCATGTATGCTGTATTTACTGGGAGACAAAATTCTGTGTATGACAATCACATAGATTTCGCTCAATTTCCCTTCTCAGTTAAAACGTAAGATGAGATTTCAAAACCAAGTGTGACTTTGTAAGTCTATCATTGTTGACAGCAGCAAAGCAGTTTAAATTTGGGGTTTATGCTAAGATGAAGTGAGATTTTACAAGCTGCTATACGGAAGAAGGGCGAGGTCACTACACAGGAAAAATTGAATCATAGAGTCAAAGAATCACAGAATCATAGAATCACCAAGGTTGGAAAAGACCTCCAAGATCATCCAGTCCATCCATCCACCTACCATTATTTCTCCACCAAACCATGCCCCTCAGTACAATATCTACATGTTTCTTGTACACTTCCAGGGATGGTGATTCTACCACCTCCCTGGGCAGCCTGTTCCAGTGCCCGACCACTCCTTCAGTAAGAAATTTTTCCTAATATCCAACCTTGAGGTCACATGATTTCTAGTTTCTAGTTTCTAGGGTTTCTAGTTCTATTTGAATCTTTGGGAAATCCCATATGCAATATTAACGTTTCTTTGCAAGTGCTGGTTCTGTCATGATGATTAGGATAAAAAGCTAACTAGCTATATCTATGAATTTAATCAGAGACCAGAACTTTTCAGAGAGCACAGGGAAATAGGGAAAGGTGGGAGGTGGAATAGAGCAGTCAATTTATACATCATCAAATGATTTTATGGTCAATAGTTGTGTCTGAAAGCAGTGTGTACTGGCCCCACGGTGGTTTTATCCTTGAGAGATCTGTATTTCTGATCTGTGGTGAAAAAAAGGCTTGTGCTTTTGTTCTCTGCTTTGATGTGACATCATCCTGAAATGGGCTAACAAAACTGTAATTTCAGAAGTTACTAATTTGGTGAGTAACATCCCTTACATACAAAAGACAAAGGAAAATGATGTTAACAACACGAGGTGTGGAAAGGCCACTCAAATGACTGCCTAATACTATTGATGAGTGCTGAGCAAGAGGAATGCAGTCTGCTTTGAGCTTTACACCTACAGAGTAATTAGAGGGAATCAGCTCTTTTCTGAGTGCCATACTGAGTACAGGTTGTTTTTCTTTGGCTTTTTATCTTCTCACAGCTGGCTGGTTCTCACTGGATCTTGTCTTGCTGTCAGGGTATTTATAAGAGTGTCACTCCTTTGTAGTCACTTTCAGCTCTGTGGGGTTATCTGCAGGGGCACCTTTGTGGTCACAATATTTTATGTACTTCTGTTCATAAACTGTGAAAATAGACTTAAAGAGATTTGTAGTTGAACATTGCTTGAAATCAGTGAAATTTCACTAAGTTGGATTTGGACGAGATACAGCTATGTGTGCAAACGACTTTAAGATCAACCTACATCTACTATCACCGTGCACTCCAGTTCTTAAAATACCTGGCTGAATCAAATGTAGAATCAGACTAAATGAAAAAGGCTGCATTCTTATGCTTCTGACTTGAAAATACTCCAGATTACACAGATGGGTTTTGATCTAGTAGAATAGGAGCTTAGGCTTCAACTTGGAGGTGATACAGGTGGCTCTCCATGACTAGATTCATAACAGCAAACTCAGGACCGTATTTCATCTCCATAGTCCCATTGCACTTTCTTTTCTTATGAAGGGAAACTGGACAACTGGAGGTAAGCAGAGCAGGGCACATTTTAAAGTGTATTTGATCCACAGGTTATATGTAGATTTGTTTTGGAGTAAGGAAGGATGATCTCCATGGCTGCTACTTAAGTGTTCCATCTTTCATGAGCTGGGACATTTATATTCCTGGCAAGTAAAGTCTTAGCAATACAGTGAACTGAAATTGTTTGAATATACAGTTCTCACTTTTCTTTTTCTCCCCTCCCCCCATTTATATTTGTTTCTAATTAGAGTAATGGCACATGGATTTAATGCTTGCTCATGATTTTTGCACAGAGGATTACCTAATGATCTATGGTACACTGAGATTTCTAACAGCATTACAAGCACTTTGAAAAATTAGACCACGTAATACATAGGACTTTGATAACTGAGACAGTGACTGAATGAGAGTGGAGTTACATACTTTTTTTTTGTTTTATTTTTTTAAGTCTTTTTTGGGATTATTGGACATCACATCTAAAATCTGCATAATATTTCAGTAGCGTCTTATGGAAGATTGTCACTGGAAGATGTTGCTACTGGGATGTATTACATTAATTGAATGCAATTAATCAGTGTAAGAATGAACATAATTTTCGCCATCCAAGCAATCAGGCAACACAAATAATTTTCCTTCTGTACCAATGCTATTAATTATAGAATCTTAGAATCATGCTATAATTATATTATAATTTGGGTTGGAAGGAACCTTTAAGGTCACCCAGTTCCAACCCCCTGCTATAGGCAGGGACACCTCCCTCTACACCAGGTTGCTCACAGCCCCATCCAACCTGGCCTTGAATATTTCCAGGGAGGGGGCATAAACATACCCCCTCACAATGACATACCTCTTGTTAGTTTATAACTTCATGTGAAATATCACTGAGCATCTCACCTGACTTGAATCCTATTCCTAGCAAAGTGTTCAGTGGAAGGTGGCTCACATCATAAAACCCAGAATTAAACTCAGGTGCTAGCTTTTTTGTTTTTTGTTTTGTTTTAAATTATTATTTTGCTGGAAAATAAATAAGTAAATAAATAAATTACTTTATTTTCCTGTGGCTACGGTAGATAATACCTTTTAATCAATACTGACATACAATACCCAAGCAACATAAAAGATTTCACGTTCCTGATGCCCTAGGCCAATCCCTTCTAGTTATTTACCCTTTGGAAGTAACTCGGTCCTGAAAATCAGGGACCACGCTATCTCTGTTATGCAAAAATTGCAGTGAGCTGCCTGTCAGATAACCTTCTGGGACAATAATCTCTCTATCTCAGATGAAGAAAATCGATTTGTAGTTAAAGGATCTGAACTGACTGGCTGCAGAAATTTCTGTGTTTAGACTGCCATGAAATGCTGTGCTGATCCTAATTGTAAGTAGACAGCTATACACAGAAGAAAATATGTAAAAGTATAAGCATGTCCACTGTGGACTTGATGCTGAGACTAATCCAGCAAAGGGATTAGGATTTTAGGTTTCTTTAACTCCTTTCTCACATAAAGAAATGTGCTTTTATCGCTGGTAACAAATGCTGGAATTTGTAACAGAGGTATTCAAATTCTCATGCTCTGAAATGAGCACTGGTCACAGTCCTCACAGGCAGAAGCAAAAGGTTGTCTTCACAGCTAATGTGTTCAAGGATTACATGTTACTTTTCACGTACTAATGAATGCAGTGCATAAATTTGAGAACCATCCCTCTGGTTTCAGAGTGGTTGATACTTTTCCACCAAAATACTGTCTTAAAGACAAGCAGTGTCCAATTAAATGAAAAATTAATATTTTTAAGGAGTTTCTGAAAGCTTAAATGCAGACTTTACAATAAGAATTTGTTTCTACAGGCAGGAAAACAGAGATTCTCAAGAACTGCCTTTCGTCTCTCACTGTAAGCTTCACAAATGCCTCTGATATCTAGTTTTGTTACACCATTTTTTTTTTTCCCAAATAAAAGTTTTAGACAATAAACAAGATTCCTAATGCCACTCCCAAAGTAAACCTGAATATACAGGAAAAATGCCCAAAGATTTTTTATTTTGGTTATTGGATCTTCTGATTCTGCTGGTCATTGTGTTAGCCACAGAGCAGTGTGTCGCAGAATAGAAAGCTAAAATCCTGGAAGGTAATTTGCTTATCAGAGGGAAGGTTTAGTCTCAATTGCATTGGGCCAAAATCAGCATGAAATGATAATGACCTGGCATAGTGAAACTATTCAGTAATGGGGTTTTTTAATACATGACACTGGGCTAATTTTTTTTTATTTAGTTCTATTTCTCTAAAGACTCTCTGAGTTATTTGAACAACTTTGTCATACCAAATAATATTCCAAATTATCAGTTTCACTGAAGTCAATGATATAATTAACACTTTAATCAAAAGAAATAAAAATGTAGAGAATATTTGTGTGTGTGTGCAGATTTTGGAAGCCATTTTGATGCAAACAGATTGTTAGACACATACACTGTGTCTCTTCCTAAGCAGTTTGTAGTAATTTCTGTTTCCAACCAGTTTTGTTATGCTGATAAGCTAAAATTGCCATTGTTGAGAAAGAACATTGTTGCCTATCATAAACACTCCTGATTTCCTGTTCTCCTGTAATGTGCTGTCAATTCTGCTGTGCAAATCTTGTCAAGTAGCTGATATTTGTTAAAGGATTATATTAATTTTGTATGTTTCTCCACTCTATTGCCAGAGCTTTTTGGTGATACAAAATTATTTTTTTCTCATTGAAAATCTGACCAAAGATAGAATAACACAGTTATTGCTATCCAAGTGTACCCTGAAAAATGGAGCTCACCTTCACCATTTTACTTCCACTTTCTTCTGATTTTATTTTATTTTATTTTATTTTATTTTATTTTATTTTATTTTATTTTATTTTATTTTATTTTAATTTTTTTTCCAGAGCTCTAGACATCATACAGAAGCAGTTTGCATTGAGCTGCACAATTAGTGCCCTGGTTTTATCAGCATTCCAGGTCATGACATCATGCAGTTCATGATATGGAATAGTGATAAAACCAGAACAATTAGGCTCCCTCCACCAGCTATGCTGGTATTGCTTTTTCTGTTTAAAGATATGTGGTCTGAAGGCCATGATGCCGTTGGAGCTGCAATGCTGTTTGGTTGGCAAGAGATCTTGTGTTCATGCATTGATTCAATTGGGAAAAATGATTCACTATTTTTTAAATGTAACTATCCTTTTCTGGTTTTACCAAACAGAAAAAGTTAATCAGATATATAAAATGTACAGAGATAAAGTTATAAGCGTGCATTCTAGTTTTCCAGTTGTACGTTTAACTGGTTTTGTAGAGTAGCTGCTACTGAATTATGAAGACTTCTTTTATCTCACTTCAAGGATAAGGTATTTCACATTTTCACATCTTTTGCTCTGGTTTGTTTTCATGATGAAATACCAATGAAGGTAGGAGAAAAACTCTGACTCTGAATTTCACATTACCACTAATAAGTAGTAGTCAATTTTTCTAAATGCTAAATGATCTCTTGCTGTCAATATAGATGCAAATCACTGATCAGCAGCTGTAAAGCTCTTTAATTGCGTACTTCTGTAACATATATGTCTAAGTAAGCATCTTCAAAGTATAAAAAGCACAATTAAAATATATAATTCAACTATCTGGGCTCATTGATAAAAATATAGCCACATTTTAAATGAGTTTTAACAGCTCTGTGCTTCAAAGAAAAGTAGATTAATACACATAGCCTGCAGGGAAAGATAAAGGTTCAGATCTCAGGAATCTGAAAAACTTTGCATTTCTATGGAATCTAATTTCAGGCTGCACAAATAAAGTTAAGAGGATGAGTAAACTTGCTGCATAGAATATTTTGTTATCTTAACCATTGTTGCACACTGAATTAAATTTGGTCATTCTGCTGAAGTTCCAATTTTATTTCATTCCTCATGGTACAGCTATGTTGTCTTTGATGTTCTCTAAATATCATCGAAGCTAATGCCGTGTCAATTAAATATGCTGTTAAAGTGCCATTTTTTTTTCCCTCACCAGTCTATCTTTGTTGAGATTTTGTATAAAGCTTAACATTAACATTCAGAACCAGTTTCTCAAGATCCCCATATTTTCTAAAGGCTTTAGTCTTTAGAGCATTGTTTGTTTATTTAGGTACCTAGTAAGGGTATGAGCTGTACTGAGGAAAATGGTCCAACAGTTTTTGAATTAATTGCTAGGATGTTTCCACTGCCATTAGTGATCTAATGCTCATATTAAACTGCTGTTAACAATTGATATGTTCAACAAGATTATGCCTGGTAGTTAGAAGTACTGTGTTCGGGTCCTTGTTGCAAAGGTTTGAGGTACATAATGATAGAGAAATAAAATAAACTTCCTATCTACTCTGATCTTCCCACTCTACTTTGCTGTTGTGAGACCTCACCTGCAGTACTGTTTCGGCGTAAGAAGGATGTGGAACTGTAAGATTGGGTCCAGAGGATGGCCATGAAAATCCTCAGAGGGCTGAAGCATCTCTCCTGTGAAGACAGGATGAGGGAGCTGGGCTTGTTCAGCTTGCAGAAGTCTCTGGGAAGACCTTAGAGCAGCTTTCCAGTACACAGAGGGGGTCTACAGGACTGATGAGAAGGGACACATTATCAGGCACTATAGTAATAGAACAACGGGGAACAGATTTAAAGTAAAAAAGGGTTAATTTAGGTTAGATGTTAAAAAGAATTTTTTTACTCTGAGAGTGATGAGGCCTTGGCACAGGCTTCCCAGATGGATGCCCCACCCCTGGAGGTGCTCAAGGCCATGGATGCGGCTTTGAGTAACCTGGTCTGGTGAGAGGTGTCTTTGCCCTCAGCAAGGATTGGAACTAGATGATCTTTCAGGTCCCTTCCACATGAAACTCATAGTTTGTGATGGTCTACCTGAGTAATTACAACAAAAATAAACAAAAAATGAGATAACAACTGGAAAGAGAAACCAAAACAATTGAAAATTGCATTTACCAAGTCAGTGTTATGTGACTGTGTGAATTTTATGTTCATTGCCTGTTTGCTTTTCCTTTTGGCCTCTTGCAAAGAAGTTAATACCACTGCAAGGCCTCAGGTGAGATGGATTCTGTCAAAGGGCATAGAGTGATCTGTTGAATATTTACCTCAGGAGCTAAGTGGTTGCCAGCACTTCACTCATCTTATAGATTGCCTCATACAGGGGCATAAATAGATATAACAAAACTTGCACTCTCCTACACAGTCTATATCTCTTAAGTACAAGGTAGGTAATAGAAAGTACAAGGTAGGTAATAGAAAAAGTTCTCTGCCAGTTTGCTAAGTCTTATTAACACACAAATCATTGGAGAAACCTTGGTTCATTGGGAGTGAGTGACATCCTAACCCTCTCTTTTTCTGCTCTACTCATGAACACAACACTGGGTATCTTGAACTGGTGTAGAACAGGGGAATAGACTATGCCAAGAGATAAGTGGGTGCAGAAGAAGTAAAATCACAAAAAATATGCTACTTAATCATCAGCGTGGAATTTCTTTTTGTTTCCAGATTTGCTGTTTTATAGATATGAAGTGGCTGCTGTGTCAGGGAGTAATCAAATCAAATAAAAATGCTGGTTGGTTCCATCAAACTTCACAAATTTAATCTAATATTTTTGAGATAACGCTACTTCATTGAGCACTGATAGCTTTCTGATTTTCCCTGCAAGAAGAATATGGACAGTATGCCAGTGAGAATAGCTCATCTATGTGTTGAAATTCATTTGCTGTTTGAGTGTATATGTGTATGTACCTAAATCATGCAATTTTTCATTGTTCTGCGATGCTAGGATGCTTTATATGGGCTATAAGAGCATCCTGACAGTATATTAACAGTGTTGTTATGTAGCTGTTCTGGACTTTTCTAAATTAGCTGTAAAAATGTAAGCACGTATTTGTGTGTGCAGATGAGTGTGCAGAATACCTTGCATGAACTTAGACTAATAGGTTCATAGAAGTAATTAGGATCACATGAAAAATTCTTAGGCACTGTGAAGATAAACAGCAGAAATGTGAACTTCCTAAGGGAAGTTACTGCTTTGGAAGTATTGCAGAAAATAGTGTTGACTCACACGTTTTTTTTTAAAAACAGACTTGTAGAAGAATATGTCAGTAGTGTAAGACAGGAGTTCAGACGTCTGCCTTATTTAAAGAGTAAACTCTCAAAATGCAGGTTTTCTTGTTCTGGGCTAGTGTCAAACTTCCAAAGCTATTTTGCAAGGCAGAGTCAGTCACTGGCCAGGCTAAGGAGCTCTTAAATTTTAATTGGTAAATATCTTCAGCTACAGCAAAGCATTTCCTCCAACAACTGAAGACATTTATTCTGTGCCCATGTTGCATCTTTGTTTGGCTCCTTTAGGTACAAATGCCAAGACTGACATTTGCTTTGAAAATCTGAAGAATGTAATCGACTGACTTCCATCTCTGTCTTTATGGAAAAGACTCTGATGTTGGAAATCATCTAATTCAGAATTTTGAATGCTCAGTGCTGATAATTCCAGCAGTTAAAGATCTTTCCTCCAGCATCCTTCTCTGATTTAGAAATAAAGTTCTATTGACAAAAATCTTACATAAATAGATTAACATTTCTTTTTAGTTTAGTTTAACTTCAAGTAAGATATTGAGACAGATAATATGCAAACAAATAATTACAGAAAACCCCAAAGAAACCAAGATTTTTAAAAATTGATTTATACCAAACTCTTCAAGATGATATATGCCAAATGCTGCATTAAGCAATATTTTTAGTTCTTCCTCAAAGGAAAGAGAATATCTACTAGATATCTCCAAATTTGGAAGGACTGTAGCCCTTTATCCTCCTCCACATCTCTAGATATGGATCTTTTCTGTAAACGTCTGCATATAGCTTCCAGAAGTTTTCATAAAACATACTTTCACATAACAGTTGAATTTAAGTATAGCATCTCCATGTCAGACTTGTGGGATAAGTGTCATTTCATGATGGCCCTTAGCATATGGTGCTTTGGCACTGGGAGAAGGAAAACTGAAGTTGAATCCAAGTTGTCAGAAAGATACCAGCATATCTGTAACATAAACTGCACAGGATTTCTCCAGTACTTTGCAGCTCCTTTCTCACCTACTATTATTCTGGTATTTGTGTCTATATTTGACATTTTTGGAGCGGTCACGGGGCGTCTTTGGAGAAAAAAACAATCCTTCAAAAACTCTAGTGTGCTGGCACATGTAATTTAGGAGCTGTTCAGAATGTGACTCCATTTAGTGAGTGCTTTCAGACTGCAAAGCTTGGATAAAAATAGAGTACATTGAGCAGAGGGACCTCGAACAGAGCTGATAGTTCTCCTTGCACAGCTGGCCTTTCCCAGTCACAGCTGCTGCAGATCTCACAAACCTTTTAGCAGCAACAGGCGAAAGGTCAGGTTAGACTCCAGACAGCCTTTGTTTTTTCATCTATCTCCTCTGCTAAAACAATCTCGTTTTCTGACTGCTTCTTTATCACTCTGGTTTCCTTACAAAAACCTTTAGCAGAGAAAGCTAATGCAATGGTCTTTCTCAGAGCTGTAGCTACTCTAGTGAGGAGCTCAGCAGGAATTACTATGCTAAATCATTATATTTATCAGCATTTGTTAATGCAGCCTCTCACTGTTCATGTGGAAAGTTGCATTAATGAATGAGATTTCAGCTTCTTCTATGTGTGGTCTAATGAAACATGCCACTTTCTCACACTACAAGGTGTCCTATCTGCAGCTGCATAGTCATTACCCATTTTTTTTTCCATTATGTTCACCTCTCCTGAAGATTAGGTTAGTACATGTGTGATGAACAGCCCATAGAAATGCTGAGTTTTGAATATACCTCAGAAGCGATTGCAGCTGTGCCAATGTGAAATTTGCTGGTCTCACGCTATGATACAAAGCAACAGCTCTGATTCAGCAGTAACCGTGAACAAAGATGACATACTGCAGTTTTTAGGCACTCTTGTTAATGATTCAGATTAGACAGGTAAATAACAGCTCATCCACTGCAATGCAGAAGCTCAGTTCAGATTTGTGAGTTTTAATACTGGAAGCTCTTATTCTTATATTATTTTTGGCATTTAGAATCATAGAGTTGCCCAGGTTGGAAAAGACCTTCAAGATCATCACCATCCAACCACAATCTAACTACCACCCTAACTAACAACCCACTGCTAAATCATGTCCCTGAGCACCACATTCAAATGGTTTTTAAACACATGCAGGGATGGTGACTCAACCACCTCCCTGGGGAGCCTGTTCTAGTGCTTAACAACCCTTCCTATAAAGAAGTGTTTCCTTATATCCAACCTAAACTTACCCTGGCGCAGCTTGAGGCTATTTCCCCTTGTCCTCTTAAATCAATAGGTTGTAGAGGAGTAAATATTTTGCATGACTTAAACATAAAACTCTCCTAAATATTTTTCTATAGCTTCTCTTTGTAGTTTTTAGAATTATCTATTTCATTAGGAAAACTTTTAAATATAAGGGTTGCTCTGCAAGTAATGTTTCCTATGTTATTTTGTTGCAATGTCAGAGGTCCATGGTGGTGGTGTAGCAGAAAGGGTTGAACCTTCCTGCCATGTGACGGCAGCAGAGGGGCAGTCTGGCAGAATGGTATCTAGCACGGAAGTTTGGATGAAGCAAAGGGTGTCATCGAATCCTCTGTGGGAAAAATGGCACACACACTGACATGCATCAGTACTTGCTGAATGTTTATGGAGACCAAACAGCGGGTGTGAGCGCAGTGAGGGGTGGGTGGTTTATTTCTGCAGAGTGACAGTGACAGTGGGTCACCTCTGCTGGTGTGGATTTTGATGAGGGGGACATGCAGGCTCTTGTTCATTGGTGCTGAAATTGCATGGATAATGGTGGTGGCTGTATTGAAAAAGAGTGTTTTGAAGCAGAGAATTTGCTCTATCAAATATCAAATAGTGTTATTGTGGTCTTTGTATCTGCTGTAGTCTCCATGGAAATAAATAGGAGGTATTACTGTCGGTGATATCAATATACATGAGGTTAATATGGTGCAAAGACTTCCAGAAGTGAATAGGTATATAAAGAATGTTTTATGACTGTAGAGATTGAGACTGAGGAATGTAGCCACAATTATGATCAAAAAGTAATTACAATCATAATGCTCCAGAGAGAACAATCATCACCCTGTTTGTTTTAGTGCAGATTTTCATTTTGTAAAACTCCTACAGCTTGATTTATGTTAGAACTAATTATCACACGCCACTCAAATTTTAATATCTAGACAGAAAAGGGGAAAATAACATCAACCCCCCTCCCTTTTCTTTCTAAAGTTGCATGTTAACACAATCTGAAAGAGATCTTGAATCTTAAATGTGAAAGTTTTCTTTATTTTAAGAAAGCATTTTGCAATTTATTCTTTGTAATGTTAAAATCTTAATATATTTTCACTGGCTGTCATTGCATGAGTCAATATTAACACTATTCAATGCTATAATCTTGCCTGCTGTTTCTGGAAATGAGCTAATTATAATGATATATGGGAAGAAACACAAAAAAACCAAATACTGAGAAAACGATAGTTTTATATGAGCTGCACACTCATTTTTCTGTTATTTTGTATTCACCGAAACACTAACATGATATGTTGGAGTTAGTGTTTTGTGACAGCCTGTCAAATGGGCGTCTGATCAAATCTTTGGTTGAAGCCGGTTTTTGAGGTAGAGGCATTTTCTGCAAAATAATTATTAGTGCAAATTCTCAGTTCTTGGGAAAAAAAAACAAAAACGAAAGACTGTAACAGTGCTGAGCATCTCATTCTTATATTGGTATAGTTGTGCTGAAGTGAAGTAAATCATTATATGTATTTGGCAAATAGTTTCTGACAATAAAATTGGAAGAATTTCTGTGGCCCACCTCTTTCAAAATGAAAAAAAACATATTTCAGTGTCATTATCATGTTTATAGGTACTTCAAGATAATCTTTTCTTTTTTCTTTGTACAAAAAGAAAAAGTCTGAGAAATAATAATACACCATAGAACGATGCCAAGCTTTTTATACGTTGAACAGATCCATGATGTCACTTTTTAAAGCTACTGTTTCATAATGTCTTTCTCCCCTCATGTGCTCTTTCTTTTCCAGCATGGGCATAGAGAAAGAAAAAAGGTGGACAGGTGAAGGAAGGGAGACATTAGTTAAATAGCAGAACAGAACACTTTAATATTAAAAATAAAACAAGTGAAAAACAGAAAATGAAGCAGTGGTATATGTATTTCAAACCAAAAGAAAAGATCTTTTGGATTGCAAACCACAGTTCATTGCAAGGGAGTTGGACTAGATGACTTTCAGAGGTCCCTTCCAACTCTAAAAAAGATTCTTCAGTTCTATGATTTGATGAAATCTTGCTGTTTTCTAGAGTTTTCTATCTCCACAAGAATGCAAAATAGGAAAGTTTTTTGCCTTTTGATAAATTCACAAATGAACAAAATTTGTGTCCAGAAATCGTGTCTGGGAGATGATTCTTAACTGCTGCAGTTCCTTAAGGTCATATAAAGATTTCTTCAACATTTGTAAACCATGTCTAATTGTCCACATTTTTGAGCATGCTCTTAGACCAGCAGTCTTACAATTTCTTCTGCTTCTTTATCCTGTGCAATAGCTCCTAAGATATACAGTCTATTATAACACTAAATTTCAAATATTCTTGGAGACAATTTTGTCTTAAAAAAATTTAAAGAAATGTGGTCTTGCCTAAAATAAGCTTCCATGCTATCACTTTGGCTAACATGTGCAATCAAAGGCTTGGCAAATGCACATGTATTTCTGATTATTTTGTCTCCTGCTGGAAACTGAGAAGTATGCTGAACAATCTGGAAAAGAGGAATATTAATCTCAGTGTTAAAAAGGTCTTTGGCATTTTTTGCTCATTAGAAGAAACCAAGCATGTGGAGATGCTGCATAGGTTCCAAATTGTTGCTAAGGAATACCTTGGACCAAAAAACATCTTTGCTTATATTCTCATCAATTAGCAAAGTGTGCAAATAGTGTCTGTCTGCATGGCTTCCCCTATTGCTACAGCTACTTGTTTTGTGCTACTTTTCCATAATATGCTGCCGTAACTTTCATAATTTATTTGTCCTTAGCCCTTAGTTTATAGCATTTCATATTGCCATTTGAATTTTCCTAGCAACTATTTTCCTGGGGATTGTAGATCTGACTTGCTCTCTAGGGAGTTTTGCTGCTTGCCAGGATCTCAAATCTGAATTTTGTGGAGAGATGCTACTGCATCTGTGGCCCTCAGACTTACTGCTCATCCACATAGACATTAGTGTTACTGCCAGAGGACATTTTAGGTGTATCAACAGTGCTCTCTGCAGTTGAGCCTCTAGAGTCCTTCAAATGATAGAAAATTGCCCCACTGAAAGGGAAAGGCTGAGGCATTAGTTGAGGGACCCTTCAGGTCAACACCTGATCAACAGCAGGTATTGGTTAATGGCTGTGGGACATTCCACTTGAGAAATTAAGGAAGAGGCCTCCATTGCCAACAGATTGGTCACAGCATTGAGGATAGCTTGAAATTATGAACAGCAGAGGACATGTATAATGAAAGTCAAATGTGGAGGTAGAGCATCTGCTTGGTACAAGCAGGGTGCAGTGTGATGTGTGTACAAGAGACAGCAGCAATAATAGCAACAACAACAACAACAACAACAACAAAAAAGCAAACACCTGAAGTATGTGTACACAAAAGTATAGCTCAGAAAAAAAACAAATATGGAGTAAAATGGAGCTCAAAAACCAGTCACAGAGCTACAGCATTGTTGGAGTAACAGAGGCAGGGTGAGCTCACACAGCTTCAGTGTTGCAATGGATGGAGAAAAGCTGTTGTATATTAACCTTGACCAGGACCCATACACCCACCCATCTGCTCTATCAATCTCCCTCCTCTACATGACAAGGGGAGACAACAGAATGATAAATGTTTGTGAGTTGCAATGAAGACAGGGAGATCACTTACCAATTACCAGCACAGGCCAAACAGACTTGACTTGGGGAAAATTAGCTCCATTTTTTTACCTCTCTGTGAAGAAGCAGTTTGGATACATGAAACTCTGCTATGGGATGAAAAACAAAAGTGAGAGCTGGTGGGTCAGAATGATAAGCAAGGCCAGAGAGGCCAAAATTGTATTGGGAGTGTTATGGGCCTCCTGGTCACAGAAGGACAATGGGTGAATCTCTCCTTAAGCAACACGAGGGTATCTCTAGGTCACACACCCTGGTTCTTATGGGGAACTTATTTAACCCTGACAGTGTGGGCCCCATCATTCACAGTCTTTCCAGATGCAAGATTTGTCCTTCCTGAGAGCTGTGCCTGTAGCTGTTAGTACACTAATTAGTGTGAATGGGAGGTTTGGTGCTTGTCATTGTCTCCCAGCTTATAGATCCTCCATCAGATAACCCTGCTGGCATAAGCATCTCTACAGTCTCACCTGATTTAATAAATTAGTGACTGACCAGCTTGGTTCCTATCATTCATCACTGATGGAAATAACATATAGTGCATAATACTTTTTAAAGTGACTGGATTGAAACCTTCATGAAATTCACAAAGTCCTGTTTGTGTGTTAAAGCACTTTATGCTTTGGTTATATGTGTGAAAAGTTTATCTCCCCACCCCGCTAAAAAAACCCAAAATGAATTCCACTAAAAAAAAAATGAAAGAACAGCAAGAAAAATAGTAACAATAAAACTCCCAGTCCTCAATTTTTGCAGACAGCTTTTCATGAAAAAAGGAAAACAAGGTGAAAAAGACAGATTCTGTCCTTCTAACTGATCATAAGTATTTTCCCATTGAAAAGTGTTTAAATGCAGAAAAAAAAACCCAAACCTTGACAAGCTTCATTGTTCATTTCTTGCAGATAAAGGATGTTCAGTTGTATTTTCCTTCCTGACGGCTCAAAGTGATCTGCTTTATGAGCTGAGAAAAATGGACAATGATATGTGCATGTATCCTGACAGATTTAGCCCTGTGGGTTTAATAGTATGCTCTGGGCTTTCCTTCTTAAGTTCTAGAAGAGTTCTGATATATATATCTCATTAAGGAAATCAGGACTGACTGCTACCTGAGAAAATATGGATGACTAATATTACATGCTTCTGAGCAAAACAGAATAAGGGTTCAGGGTGGAAAACTTATTCCCATGTCCTTTTTCCTTAAAGGTTCTCAGCGTGACCATGCCAAATCTTTTAGTTTGCTCTTGCAACAGGTAAGAGCATTTTCCTGCCTCACAGGAATCTGTCAGGATGAATTCATGTAAATGTGTCTAGGTATTATGGCAAGGGTAGGGGATGCAGGGATTAAGTGAGGGCTGCGTTTGCTGAATCTGAACCAACTTGACCTTTGTCATTGAGACCATGTGTCTTTCTAAGCTGTGCTCTTTGAGTAGTAATACATCATCAAAACCAAAATCATTTTCTTGCTATTAATTATCTGCGAAATGATAGTGTTTTCTAAAATTGTGACCTCATGATCATTAGCTAACTCTCTTCTTTAATCTTTATAGGTATATGGGGATTGTTTCCTACGTGTATCTATGTACATCTGCTGAGCTGAGTCCTCTAGAAATGAAAAACTTGGTAGGAAGCAATGATAGTGATAGTTCAATTTATTATTAATAGGCTTTACTTCTGTTAGCAGATAGGAAGGAACTATGACTTTTTAAATTGTAACAAATTGCATTATTTCATATTTTAGGATCAATTTCTAATTCAAGCATAGAAGGGAAAAAAGGATATGAGTGGAAGATATCAGGGCAAATTTTGCAGTCCTTTCAGCCATGCTGAAGTAGGGTCTGGTTTCTATTTCATTGTGTCGTGAAGCAGTGATGGTGAGAGGTGAGCAGTTGATTGGTAGCTCGAACTTAACACAGCTGCAGATGGTAAAGCATACAGTCACAGAAGAAATGCAAATATTGGAAGTCTGATCACAGAGTTTTCCCTGGTCTAATCTGGGGAAGGAGGAACATTTATTTCGGAAGATGGAATCTGAAAGAAATCAGCAATTACAGATAATTCAATAAGCATTACTTTCTAGCATAACCTGGTAAAATAGTATCTTTATAGATTTGCAGGCATTTGAAGGACTCTGTCACTGTCTTCCATAGTTGCTAGAACTACGAGTAAAAATTAGATCCAAAGTGCTTAATTCATGATTGGATGTGCTTTAGAGAGAGACGGCTGTTCAGCCACAGTTCCTGGGGCAGTATCATTCAGTTACGGGGGAAGAAGGAATGCTTCTCTCTGACGGACAAATTACGAAGCAGAATTCACTGCCCTGCACTGCAGTAAGTCAGATCAGATAAACTCAGCATTCCCTTCTGGCCTTAAAGCACAGGAATATATGTCTCTAAGAGAAGGCTGCATCTTGCCCACAGCTCACTGCTATGCAGTGGTCTGCATAATGAGAGCATCTGCTAGACCATCCATGCTTTGTTTTACAGCACTTTGCATTCACATTCCCTATTCCACATTTGCTACCTGCATGCATGGCTAGAAGAAATAGAGTGCCGTACAGGGATTATCCGATGTCTATTTTTGCTCTGAATCATTACTAAAATTTGTCTCTTTGGTGTACCTGTAAAACTAAGGTCAGTATTCTGCAGCACAGGAACTTAACCTTGGAGACAGGCAGTGTAAGGGAAAGAAAATCCTTCATGTATTCTTTTCCTTGCATTTACTAATACTGAGTTACATGTGATATATATTGCAGCAGATGTAAATGCAAAAGAAAAACTAAAAAAATGTTGCAATACCAAGGAGTTTCTGTGGTTTTGACTTAGAATGTGGGTGACATGTAAGATGGCATAGTAGCATCTCCAGAGTATAAAGAGCTGGCAAATGAGTTTCGTAAATGTCATCCAAGTTCAATTATTTATTCAGCAGAAGTAGAAGACGTGCAGAAATAAAAGTGTGAAGGAATATATTCTGCTATATTAAAATAGAAATAGTTTTTAAATACTCGTCTAGAAAGTTAAAATATTAAAAAAAAAAAAAAAAGTGAACAAACAATCCAAGAATCCAGGGATTATTATCAGTTCTGGTGAAGATGTTGATTCCACTTTAAAAATGTTAAATTTTGACTTTTTCACTTGATTACTCACTCCATTTTCCAGATGGTTTAGGAATGTTCTGAGCCACAGAAATCCATTTGGGATGAAATGATAATCTTCTCTCCTGTGCTAACTAGTAGTTTTTTTCTGCCTTTATTTCCAGTCTTTTTGCAAGTTGTTAATCCACTCGAGGACTTTCTCTCTTGTCCAACTGTGTCATGGTGTCTTTATGAGAGGTTGGCTAGGAAAATTGTCTAAAGGCTTTTGGAAAGCTGAATGCTGCAAGATTAAAGTGAAGCTGCTTCCCTTTCGACAGGGGAAAGAACACTTTCTCTCCGGTAATCCCCTACAGAAGAGCTGTAATGGGACCATGCACAGATAGTGTAAAATCATCAAAGCCTGACTGTTTTTCTTTTCACACAGTAGTGGTATCCTGGGACTAATCCTGCCATAGGCATAACAAATACTTACGCCTCACCAGAGACATTATACCTTGTATCCACAGAATGCTCCCTCTTGCTTGTTGATCAGATCCTGTGCCTATTTCCCAGTAGCTTTCACAGTGGCTCACATCCTAAGCAGTATTTAACCTCGTTTGTTAGTCACACCAGCACGACTGGAATTCCTGGTTTTATATCCGGAATCAAGCATTAAACATGCGCCTTTATGACCTCCTATGATCACAGCCTTCTCATGCTGCTGGTATCTGTATAAGATTAAAGTTGCAAATAAAGAGAAAATTTGAATTTCTAGTTTTACTTAGTAGGTAAGCCAGAGTGCTTGTAGACTTACTAGCATATGTACAGTACAATAAGTCTCTTAGTGCCATTTCAGTCTCATTTACCAAGCAAAGAAATCCACCTGACCCTTGAAATACTGCAAGACAACTGCGGTATCAACAGTAAACAGAAGAAATAGCAACAACAGAAAAACTTACTTGGAAGGTATATGGTCCCATGGTATATTTCCAGTCCTGTAGAATGTGATAAAACTAAACTTTACCACTACAGTAAGGCATATTTGAAACTCGAATGTATTTTCACAGGGCTTTTGGTTCTGGTTAAAAGGTGGTATATTTGGTGTGCATGACACTGGGAAAAAGAACACTGTGATGATATATACAGACAGTTCGTAAAGACTGAATTATCCCTATAGTAGTTTTTGAAAGCCTCTTTTAAAAATGAGTCAAAGCATTAAGTAAAGCAGAGGTTTTGTGCCACATTAATCTTCTGGAAGTCATGCTTTTTCTCCAAAGCAAAGGGCTTGCTGAAATTGGTATCAAAATGTGAGTCAATATATTTTTCATGTTGTTATAATAATGGTGTACAATGATCTCAATGCATGCCAACATTTTTAATCTCCCCAGTTTGTAAACAAAAGCTGAAGATTTGCACAAAATATGCACTTTGCTGTCTCTAAGGAGATACTTCATAGCATCAAGTTAAACATGCATGTAAGATCTTATAGCATCAGAGTAAAGACAAGGGGGAGGTAAAGAAAATAAGACTGGGGAATTTCCCTGTAACCCATCTGTGAACTGTCCACTCTACTAGAAATGAAGGTAAGAAAAAGAAAGCAATGGAACAATAGTCTGCTAATCCACTTCCATTGCTGTATGCACTGAAATGTGTGACAGAAGAGCATATGAGGAGGAAATTGTAAGCGATATGGTGGGAGAATCACAAAGTCACCACAGAGATAGTCTCAAAATCCAACTGTGTTGAGATCCTATTTATCCAAGGGAAGCATATAGAGAGGAATATATACCTGTTTTTAAAACCTTTTTTTTTTTCTCTCTTTTTTTTTTCCATCCTACTATTAAGCTGGTACATTTACCACTTTTGTTTATTATTACTTTTTAAAGCTATTCCTGTTTATTTGGAGTTATTTGGAGCTCTTGAAAGCAACAGACTTCATTTATAAAACGTAAGCTCAGGAACACACTCAGGAGACTTTCTCTTATGAGTCTTATTGCTGTGCTTCAGTGGTACTGATGAGGGAAGTTTTGGGGGGAACAGGAGAGAATACAAGAGCAGCAAGTGATTTGTGATTCAGAAAAGGCTTCTTGTGCTTGTAAGAAGCCAGAGGTAATTAAGGACTCTTGCTGAAGAATTGGAATTTGGAGGAGGGGCAAATGAAGAAGCAGAAAGCAGAAATGAATTTCTTCCTCAGTGCACCTCCATTTAAAATAGCAGTCTGTGTGAGGTGAAGGTCACATTACAGTTTTCAGCCCCACCAAAAGAGAAGCAAATAAAGTGCCTATCAGTTCCTAACTTTCAGGAGACCATTTCACAGATAAAGTATTTTCAGTCTGAATCATCAAGTGCCAACCTTATAAAAGTATCAAATTGCACTCGTGCTGCTTTATGATGCAGTCACATCGTATGTTGAAAGAGTCATTTGATCTTGAAGAAATTAATATTTGAGTACATTGTATGACTTTTTCACTATTTGTTATATTTTCTGGAGTTACTAGCTTCTCCAATTTATTCTCTGTGTCAGTCTCTCCTTTCATTCTCTTTTCCTCTGATGCTTCAGAATTTGATGTCTGTCTTATTCTATTGGGAGGGAAAAAGAAAATATACAGCCTTTAAATGAGGAGAAGAGCTGTTTACAGACTTTAGATTTCCTATGCTTTCCATGTTCTCCTGCATAAATTAATGAAGCTTACTAGAAATACAAAACACCGTTTACCTTGGACATCTCACCTCCATTTAAAATTGTTCTTCTACCTGGCAAAAAGGCCATGATTAATATACATTCAAATTGGCTTTTACAGAATTCTGTCACAGCTAAGTAATAATTCTTTGCAGTCAAGCAAAGAAATTCATGTTTCTTTTTTTTTTTTTTCAGTAGAAATTGAGTAATGGTACAGTAGGTTATTTTATTTAGTCTCTTTAAGACTTGTAGCTCTTCACTGCTCTAAATAATTTGTTTTTCCTTTATTTCTTCATGCCATTTATTGCACCTTGTGAGAATTATGCAATAAATTTGCACACCTGAAGTTTTGTTGAATGCTTATAAGATATCAAATAGAGTTGCTGGTCTACCTTTCTATCTGGGAGGTCTGAAAGAGGATTTTTGAAAAACAGGAAATCACTCTTTTATTTCACAGGGTATGCTACAGAGAGCAGAAAGAGGACAGCTTCTGAACATTCTGATAAGAATTTCTGAGCGTATCTATAACTAAACACTCACACTGGCTTGGTGTGCTTAAAAGTACCATTGGGCTAGAGCACATATTGCTCATCTTGCAGTAATGACCTCACAGTGTGAAAGGAAATAAAAGGATGTAACGTCTTCCAAAAAAATGGGTCCCATAAGCAAAGGCAAGCACCTAATCTAACCTTTTTGAATGGCTAGACAGCCTTTGGAGAATTATCAGTACTCTCCCATTAAAAAATGGACAAATATAAACTGATAAATAAGGCTATATGTAGTGGAGGAATTCAAGCATATTTTCTTTTTCTTATCTTAGCGTTGTAATTCTTTGACTTCCCAACACATTTTCATTCCAGTAAACATAATTATAAGCTTGCAAAACCTTCCTTTTATCGTTTATGGGTGTGCATCCGTAGTTTGCAGCTCCACACATTTTCAAGTTAGTAAAAACAACACTTACTCTAATGTAATAATCTTAGAAATTACATTTATTTAAGCAGTTAATGACTCTTGCTACAGTAAGTTTTTATTAGCTTGTAGTTTTTTTTTTTCATTTCACTTTATTTTTAAGTCTTCTCTATTGTGCAAGGAATAATGAAGTTCAGAATCAATTCAGAAGTTTTGCCTCATTTGCAAGCAGCATCGGTTCCCTGAACCTCCAACTCTGTGATGACTTTTCACCTACTTTTCCATGATGCTGTACTAGACACATCCAACGCACACACAAAATATAAGTTCATGCAAAAGCACCCAATTTGCAGTTCTCTGAGAAATGATCACAGCCTACACCGCTCAACAGCTCTGCACAACCTTTGCCTCATACTTTTATCCCAATATTATTACACTGCAAATAGAATTTTTTCTTTTTAGTTTTTGTTATTCAAAAACACTTAACTGAAATTAGCCATAGATTTCACGTGTCTCATGCAAATATATGGTTATATATGGTCACCCTCCTTTTGAGTCTTATTCTTAAATGTGATACTTGTAGGCTGTAAATTACTCTTGTGCCAGTTAGTATTTTTGTTAATGTTTCTGATGTCTGTAGTGCAATTGGTTTGAAAGGACATTTATCACCATCAGGGAAAGCATGGAAATGAATTACAGCAAATTCATACATAGATGAATGTTTAACCATTAGTATGTTTGTGAAGAAGTACAAGTCAACTGACTGTGGCTGTTCTGCACAGTTCCACTGAGCTATCTGAAGGATAGAGAGGGATGGAGGTTAAGCAGTTAGCTTTTATGCAGTCAGGAAAATATTTTGCAGCTAGACTCTTCTGGGGAACCCCAGCACAGCTAATGTAGTAACTGTGATTGGAGTGAAGTACTGGGAAATTTATCTGGCTCTACCAAATACTATTTTTAAAGAGAAGTGATAGATCTTTGTGTTTTACCATCAAACTGAGTCCCAACCAATTTTCAGATTATGAAATTCCCTTCACTTCCCTTCCCTTCCCTTCCCTTCCCTTCCCTTCCCTTCCCTTCCCTTCCCTTCCCTTCCCTTCCCTTCCCTTCCCTTCCCTTCCCTTCCCTTCCCTTCCCTTCCCTTCCCTTCCCTTCCCTTCCCTTCCCTTCCCTTCCCTTCCCTTCCCTTCCCTTCCCTTCCCTTCCCTTCCCTTCCCTTCCCTTCCCTTCCCTTCCCTTCCCTTCCCTTCCCTTCCCTTCCCTTCCCTTCCCTTCCCTTCCCTTCCCTTCCCTTCCCTTCCCTTCCCTTCCCTTCCCTTCCCTTCCCTTCCCTTCCCTTCCCTTCCCTTCCCTTCCCTTCCCTTCCCTCTATTTTAATACAGATCAACCTCCTAGTTTCCGTCCCTTGGAAATGGAATACAAACAGCTCTTGTCTACACAGTTAATAAAAGTCTCAGCAATAACATAACATAATTTTATACCTTCTAGGCAAGTATAGCTTTAGTTGTACCTTTTCTGTATAAAATCTCACATACTTTACAACATTCTGATGGTACAGAATGGGTATTCTTCATTAAATCCTCCAAGCCATTTGGATTATCTGTCTTTCATGAATGTTTCTTCATTCCTCTGTGTCTTTGTGAGTCTAGGAAAGCTAGCTGGGGTGGACTGCACAAGATAAATATGAAAAATTAGGCTTTTAGTTTCCAGATACAAGAGTGGGCATTCCTTTTTGAAATAGATAAGGAACAGTAAGCATAATAAGAAATCAAAGTGATTTTTTTTGTGACTATAGCTAGGAACTTTATAAATATATCTATTGTTGAAAAATATAATGTGGGATGCAGTGCAAGGTCACACACTTTAAGCTATGCTGTATTTTCTTGTTGTACAAAGAACAGGAAGGTTGTGAATCAGAGACAAAGTGTTTCCTGAATTGACCTCACTGCTGGTGCCAGTAACAGAACTGTCTTTATTAAACCTCTAGTGTCATGACTCTTAATACACTCATCTGGGCCATGTCTTTTTAGGCACTTATACCATTTGCATTGCAGTGGCTGGACATGTGAAAAAATCCTTTGACAATGCAGCCACTATTTCTTTAAAACTCTGCTACCCAGGTCCACCTAAGAAGTTAAATAAAGTGTGTTTTAACAACCTCCCCTGTGTTCAGATCAAACACTATAAGCTGATACACTGAACTCAAATGCAAATGGTCCCTGAGTACCTGATGTGATAGAAGCATCTGAAATGGAAGAGGAAAAGGAAGCATCTGACTGCCTAAGAAAAAGGCAGGTTTTACTGCTCCAAGGAACAGTGTACCACCTGTACAGCCTGCTCCTTCCAAGTGCTGACAAGAAGGACCATCTCCTTGAAATGCAGAGGAAATTGTTTCACTTAATGAGAAAAGTATGTCTTTTTGGTGGATTATATACTCTGAGGAGAGCTGGTATTTGGAATATGAGGTGTTCATAACAAAGCAATACAATCCAATGCCTCAGTCAGTGTGGACTGGTGAATAAAGCTATTGGTAAGCCAAATTTCAATGGCTTGTTCAATACAAAGCGTTAGTATTTAATTATTGATCTAATAGTTGTGAACATTTCCATTATTTCTCCTTGGAGACAGAGAGCAAATGTGTTTATACAATCTTGCAGTTAAAAAAAAGCACAAATCCATCCACAGCTAATCAGAAGTAACTGGGAGAGATATTGTCCATCCTGGTGCCATTAAAGTGTTACCATTAACCAAAATAATAACACATGAGAGAATTATATGTTTAAATTTCCCCTGGCATAGAAGATGAAATTAGAATCTCCTGATATTTCAAATTAACATTTTTTTTTAAAAATTATTTTAAAAGCACTATACTGGATTCTTTCTCTCACTTCCTCTTCTTCTCCAATTCCTTTTCTCTCTCCCTCTCCCCATATCTTTTAATGTCCATGCATGAGAAAATGTTCTTGTCCTGCACAGTTTGAGCAATGTCACAAGACAGCCTGACCAGACAGGAGCAGGCAGAGCATCCTTTCCTCCATT
Source organism: Tetrao urogallus (assembly GCF_951394365.1). Taxonomy (NCBI): domain Eukaryota; kingdom Metazoa; phylum Chordata; class Aves; order Galliformes; family Phasianidae; genus Tetrao; species Tetrao urogallus. The sequence goes on from NC_136818.1 coordinate 27,356,350, forward strand.
CCTGGTAGCAGCTAAAGCTTAACCTAGCACAGTGTGAAGCTTCACTTTGCTTTAGTGTGGGTTTCCATTTATTCCTGCAATGAAAACAAATACAGTGCTTAAATTTCAGTTTCTGCGTGAACATTTGGTCTGGCTTCCTAGATAATACAATCGTGTAAGCTCATTCAGTGATTTATGAACAGAATCTATAGCTACTACAGATATTTTCAGTGTCACCAAATAATGGTATATGTTTGACCAGCTATGAAGATGAGTTTCAGTGCCTGGGACTAGGGAATTCATGAGGACATTTTCCAATACCTGATTTTCCGTCAGCTATCTAACAATATGCTCAGGAGTATTTTGTGTGATCCTACAATCTTTCAGATAACATGAGCTTGATTTATGGGAGAACAAGGTAATCTTGTCTTATTGGATACACTTTCAAACAGCTTGTTATTTCTCTAAAAGAAGATTCAACTTGGTGCTTCTGAAATTCTTTTCTAGTACATTCTGTGTTGATATTGAGACAGCAGAGTTTCTATTGCATGTTAACATTGATAGGTTTGTTTGTCCCCATATCATCTTTCTTTAACAAGCACAGTGCAACTATAGGCAGAATTTTTCAGTATTTAGTCAAAATAAAACAACAGTGGAAGACTGAACTTAAAAAAAAAATCATAAGATTTTATTAAAATAAAGGGCATACATAAGATCATACAATCATGGAATCACCAAGGTTGAAAAAGATCTCCAATATCATCCAGTCCAACCGTCCACCTACAACCAGTTTCCCCACTAAACCATGTCCCTTAGTACCACATCTGAATGTTAAATACCTCCATGGATTGTGACTCAACCATCTCCCTGGGCAGCCCATTTCAATGCCTGACCACTCTATCAGAGAAGAAATTTTTCCTAATACCCAAACTGAACCTCCCCTGGTGCAGCTTGGTTGCATAACTTTATTTCCTTCATTGTCTGTTAGATTTCAGTCGTTTTTATGGTTTATTCTCTCTCCCTATAGTAAATAATAGATGATAATATAGAATAAGGGTATTTGAAAAAAAAGCAAAAAACTCATAGGGTTATTATTTTAGAATGTGCTGATAAGAGAAAACAACTTGTTTTTTGACAACACGAGTTGAAAGGCTTCAGCTTTTGGTGTGTATGAGTATATAGATATTCTCACAGGGAAAGAGAATTAGCAGCTAAAAAACTGTTCAAACACACCATCATCAGCTTATCATTAAATGCACTCTCCTCAGCAAGGTCGTTTTTATTTTCAGAAAATATACCATGTCCTTTGAAGAATACTCATTAATATCCAATATTGGTAGAAGTGTTAAGCAAGTTTTGATGTGTTTGGAGCTACATGTTGGGATACAAATGTCTTTCTACAGTTTGTATGACCTTAATACACTGATAAAGTTTAAAGAAATTCCAGAATCACTGTGGATGACTTTCATACATCATGTAGTTCATGTAATTTTCAGAGTATGAAAGATAACTGTTTGTTTTAGTATTGAGCACCTTTGTAAATTACACCTTTGCAACTGAAGAACCTGTGTTGGCCTTATTGGCCTTTTCAGACTAATTATGGTGTTTTTCTTCCCCCCTTAGGATTTGAGGTATGACAGCATATGGTAAAAATGGAGATAGATTTGGAAATGCATTGGGGCTTCAAGGCTGTTAACGGCTGGAAGAGCTGACACATCAAATCCTCTGATCACAGAAGTCTGAATCCTAGCATGTCCTTACTGATAAATAGGAATCTTGTTTGGTTTCTGTCATAGAAGACTGTGAAAAAACCCATGGTGGTTCTCTGTAGCAGCAAACCTCTCTTGACACATGTAGCATTGTAGCACTGCGCATTAAAGTGGTATTAGATGAGCTCATTAGGACTGCATTCAACCTCCAGAACCTTCAATGCAGAAGCAGCTGAGTGTGCCAGTGTATGAGCATTGTGGTTGAGTGAATTACACATGATTTTGCTGGGATAAAATAAAGTCAGAAATGCTTCCCTCAGTGAAACCTTAATCAACAAAAATTATCTCCTTCTGAAATACAGTACTTAGGCTAGGGTGACCTGATTCATTAATTTTGAAGGATTTTCTTTCTTTCTGCCCACGGGCTGCTGTCTGAACTCAAAAACATGGTAACCAGAAAGCAGCACTCAGATATCTTCCTGCATATGCTCATCTCTATAGGTTCAAATTTTGCTCACTCATGACAACGTTAGGTTTAGTAGTGTTCTCATTAATACCGAAGTATTTCTTGAACACGCTTTAGGTATTCCATGAGCCAGAGATAGCATTTTTCATCCCATCTAAATTGATAAGACTTTATTTCTATTATTCATGGCTGGACCTAATCAGCACCAATGTTTCTTGATTAATATATTTATTTTGTGAAACAGAGGACTTTTTAATATATGTTTCAGCTTTAAAAGTTGATTACACATTTGCTTGCACTGCCTTTAGATTCCCAATGATATATTAAACATATTTTGAGTGTTTCATTGTGAAGATTAATTCTAAAGGTTTTTATTTTTGAGATCAAATTCAACGTTTCCTTTTACTAGAGTCCACCAAGTTTTATTTTTAAGATCCAGAGTCCTTAAAGTTGCATTGGTCATTCTCATCAAGAAAGTACATCTGTTGCTACTTCTAGAAAGAATATTGTTAGGTAAACTCACCAGTTCCTATTAGGATTTCATTTTAATATATGTGAACACTGTGTTGCATCTTAATTAGAATGACTTTTAGTCTCTTGATAAAAAACAACATAAGACCAAGCTCTGCTTAATAGATCATGATAATGGTGAATAATTTTCTTTTATTTTCATTCATTTTTTACATAATTTGTAGTATGCTTTTATAAAGGGAAAATATAAATTGAGCCATTAGGGGGTCAGAGACAAGAATGTTAGACAGAAGGAGCTTTTAGAAGGAGCAAGCAAGAGAGCTACAGTGGGAAACCAGAAGCATGAAGACGGGAGTTGGGCTGTAGAGGTGAAATTTCTGAAGGGATGGGACTGACTGCTTCAGCATAGCCCTTTTGAAATGATAGAATTTGGGACACATAGAAAGCAATGCAGGTACTCATTTTAAATATCTATCTTACATTTTGCATTTTTGTTGACTTTTGCTTATTTTAAACAGCAGGGTTTTAAATTAATTTTAAAATATTTCTCAATGTATTTACTTATTCATTTATTAAATCTTTATCTGGCAAGTAGTAGGAAGTCTTTTTGGGTAGTTCATATGAACGAGAGGTAACAGCAGAACCACGGTAAAGTCCAGTTCAGTTTGAGGTCTCATCACATTAAGCTAACGCCTTCCGAAGGGCTACCTTTTCTCCATCTAGCCAGGGTACATGGCAACTCCTTTGTTGCTTCCTGAAAATGTGGTATCGTTAAGTTTCAGAATGAATTTTAACGCTGCAGGAATTCAGTTTTATTGAAAAGTGTATCTATCATCACTTTTTGAATTTAAACAATATCTTAGTATATATTGTGATATCTGGACTGATATGGCCTTCTTAATGCTGAAATAGTAAGTATTGCAAACTCCTTTCATAGGAAAAGTAATTAAAAGATATATAAACACAGTTAAACTATCTCCAAGATTTTTGTTTTTAAAGTAGCCCCAAGCTATTTTTCATAATACAACAAAAAGAGGAATTTTCAGAGACCTGACAGTAGTCTTGTTACTTAAACTCATCATATTTTATGCATATATGTCTCCTGGGCTCCAGAAAACAAACCAGATTTTGACCAAAAATATTGTTGGCAGCAAGATTTTATTTCAGTTTTACATTCTATACTAGCTCCTAATCACTTTCTAAGCTCAATTTCTCTAATCAGTTGATAAATATTGGCTCTTTAGTAGCTAATTTTCATCCATTTGAGGAAGGTATTGAAAATAGCTGCAGCTCAGAAAGCACGTACTAGAACTCCTTCCCCTCTTGTACGCTCATGTTCCTTTCCAGTGCTTATTATGGAAAGCTTTATTGCTGGCCAGCAAGCTCTGTGAACACTTATTGCCATTAAATAATTTTTAGAGAGCATCCCCATCCTTTTTCTCTGTGCCTGCATGAACTGTATAAATATCCTTAGCAGAGCTGAAGCTCTCTGCATCCCCCTGTTTTACCTATGCGTTTATATTTTTACAGCAACTTGTCTGCTTTTACAACATACTTTTCATTTTTATAACTTCAGCTTCAAGCTATCTGGTTTCACAGACAATTCCCAGGGTTTTGCTGACCAGTCTTCATTGCAAATAATCATTCTTTTTCATGAACTCATTTGGAAAGAATTTCTTGCTGTCTACACATTTTTCCTTGGACGTAATTTCAATTAATAAAGTAATGTCTCAGAATTTTTTGGAGACAGCCAGATTTGATACTCTGAAACACAGCGAGTAGGACTTTGCTTCTAGTGCAGCCCATTGGGTTCTTTTGATTTCTCCCATAACATTACATTCCTAAGGAACCTGCTTTAGCAGGGGGTTGGACTAGATGATCTCCAGAGGTCTCTTCTGTCCCCTGTTTCTGTGATTACAGTGTCTGGAAAAAGGTTTGGGTTATTTTCTTTGCTTTGTGTTTTTTTTTTTTTTGTTTTTTTTTTTTTTAACGTGTTTTTCTTTTTTCTCTGTTATTTTTACCTTTGTTTCCTTTCTTTTTCATAGCTCCATAATAATTCAAAGGAGAAAAGAAGATAAACCTGTTATCCTAGCATGTATAGGAAGTGAGGTAAAAGTTCTGCCCTGGAGGTTTGCTTATTTAATATCAAAAGTGTCTGAAGAGCCTGGGTTCAGAGTTCCTTCTAAGTCTCTTCCCTTCTACTTTTCAAGAGATAAGGGAAAGCAAACTTAACAAACGTCTGATTAATATAGGATCAGATTGACCAGACAGTCTGTTCCATCTCCATCTTGGGTGGATTTTACATCTTACCTAGAATACAGGGTCTTTGCATTAGTGATGAAGTAATAAAGAAAAATAAACAAAACAAAACACTTCAAAGGCAGCATTTCTATGTATAAAACTTTCATTTGTTTAGAAGCTTTGTCATTGGCAGATGCTTTGAAGTGCCTCTGTTTCTTGGTAGACAATCTCTAAAGCTCAGATAAATCGATCAGGATTCCTTCCTTCGTAGTTAGTCCACTTAGGTGACTATGTGATACAAGTATAAATTAGCTTTTGCTTTACAAAATTAAGAAGTTTTATACTATGTTTATTGATTTTATTTTTATTTTTTTATAAATAATGGAACTGCTTTTTAAAATATACTTGCTGTGTTTTGTGCTGTCCTTTCACATCTGCACGAGTACACAGTCTCGAGGCTCTCTTGATTCTGAGTTTAGAATGGATGTTTAGGACCAGAGCACCTGTCAGCCATGTGGTGTTGTGGAGCCCTGCTGTTAGAATTGCTTTTGCCTCCTGCTTTGAAATGCGTATCTTTTAGCATCACTAAGCATATACACTGTTTATCTTCACGACACTTGAAAGAAATTTACCATCTGAGAAACATACCTCCATTTCCAATTGTGAGAATCCTATCTCAGGATTATCATCAGAAGGAGACATACCTCTGGGAAAAAAAAAAAAAAAAAGAAAAAAGAAAAAAGAAGCTTTTTCTAAATGCCTTCTGCCATCTTAGATGCTCCAAGCATGGCCAATATGCAATTTACAGTCTAAAGCAAGTTTTTCCAGAAGATAATTTGCTTCCCAGTGCCTGGCCACACTTACCATAGCTCTGTGTTTGAACATGCCTATTTTTCACAACTGGAATACAGAACAAAATTGCAACTTAAAAAAAAATATATCTAAAGAAAATGGAAAATGAGTTAAAATTTGAAAGGGCCCAAAATTGGAAAAAGTGACATGTTGTGTCCGACATCTTGGGATGTGACTGAGATTATGCTTATGGTCTCAAGCTTTTTCTGTTTGTTTTTTTTGTTATTGTTGCAAGGTTTCAGCAAGCAAGGCTTACAGTACAGTTAAACTCGCGTAGTGAGAAAGTACATTATGATTATGTTTTCATAGATAACATGTTATTTAAATCATTTTGATTAAGTGCAATAGCATAAAAATTACAAATAACCACTCAGCATTAGTTACATCTTATACGACCTGAAAAGATAGTAGAGGCTGGTTGTACACGCTTCAAGCATGCCTTGGCATTTCACACCCAGAGGGACATACATACTGTCCAAAACTTTGTTCAAAATTAGGCAAGACTTTAAAGTCCAAAGCCATTTTCTTTTTAAAAATCACTGGTGCACTGTTCTAATGCACAACAAATTTCATGAAGGTATTCAAGTCTTATATAATTTTGACATTTAAATGGATCTAGAATTTAACAAGAATAAAGAATAATTAAGAATAACTAAATCATTAAAAAAATACAAATGTTTTTATTTTTATTTTATTTTATTTTTATTATTCCCTAATGGGAATAATTGGCCGATTTTATTATAACTAGTTTACAAAAAAATGCAAATTTTATAAAGTCATGGGTAAGATGTTATCTTATGAAAGAGATAATACAGGACAAATTAAAGACAGACACATCCAAAGTAATGCTTCAGTGAGGTTTGAACCACTGCCTTCAGTGTAGCTGTCTGAAGAAACTCGTCTCTCCATCAGAGACCAAACAGCAGTCAGTGCAATTTCACAAAAAAGCTGATGGTGCCGTTAACGAGAAATTCTATTTTCCCTGTTTACCACATGTCAAAAATAAAAACAGCACTATCGATTAACAGTCCTTCAGACTCAAATGCCCACACAAGTGTTGCTACTATCTTTTTGCCTTTGATGATGAGCTGGGAAATCAATCTTGTCAGTGCTTTTTTGGTGGTATTGGTCACAGAAGTTACTATGATTGAAGTAATCAAGGCAAGCTACACTTGCAAGAGCAACCTTTTCAAAATGTGAAACACTATGGTATGTATGGTATAGATTAGTTTCTGTTAGATAATAAAGTAGACTAGGTTTTCATATAACAAAAATTACCAAATAAAGCTAACACATTTAAGTTATCAGTGCTGAAGCAGCAACCGCGGAGAGGCTGGCTTGCAACTGCATAACCCAGGAGATTAGCATTGCAGGTTTTAGCTGATCTATGCATCTTATTCTGCTGCAAGTTGTCACAACAGATGCTTTCACCATTATCCCTGATACGGTTGGTAAGTAGTGTGAACTTCAGAAATTAAAAGGAAACAACTTCGTATCCGTATTTTATCAAAGCAGCAATGGCATATGCAGAATTTATTTCCTTCAATCTTATGTACTTATGTACAATCTTATGTACTAGTAGCCGAATATTTAATTTTAATGAGTCTGAGAATCTGTTATTATAAACATAGCAAATGGACAGAAAGAAATGAATTACCAGGACATAAATCTATAACATTCACACATGGTTAGTAATAACAGAAGAGTGGCAAGACTGATTTATTGCTTGCTAGGGTATCTATTCCTGTACATGAGGGTGTTTTTTTTTTTTTTAAATTATAGTACATAGAAAAATTTAATTCAATTTATGAAAACAAGAAAACTATTTTCTGTTTTCTGCTCTGCTACTACAAAAGTTTTTCATTTTTTCATAAATTTAGGAATGAGCATAACATTCATCAAAGTCCAAAGAACAATGTCAGACATATAGCTTATTTTAAATCTCATATTTCACCAACAGAAAGTGTATTATGTGTTAGTGCAAGAAGTCTGAGCTTTATTTAAAGAAATAATCTTACGTAAATATCCCAAATCTTCATACTGACAAAATGTGTTAAATCCATTTAGACATTAAAATGATAGATATAATATTTGCATAATGGATTTCAGTATTTCAGAGAAGTCTCCTTGAGATAAATTTCTGAACTTCTATGTCAGTTGTCTTCTAAACTCTTCCAAAAAGCAAGAAAAACATCAGTGAAGTTGCAGTGCTATATTTAAGTAAACACATCTAAGAGGGAAGAGGAAACTTTTAAAAATGTAAGATTTTTATTCTAGTTGTTGTGATGTTGACATCATTTTCTAGATGCAGGCAAGGGCTAAAAAGGGTAAGTATCATTAAAAAAAATTGCTAAGATTTGAGATTGTCCCTATTGAATAGCTGGAAATGGAATGGGCTGCCCAGAGAAGTGGTTTTATCACCTGGAGGTATTCAAGAAACGTTTTGATGTGGTACCAAGGGATGTGATTTAATGGAGAAATACTGGTGATTGGTGGACAGTTGGGCTGGATCATCTTGGAAGCCTTTTCCAACCTTAATGATTCTATGAGTCTGTGAAATCACTGTTGGAGCATCACCTCTGTTTTCCTGGGTAGAGTTGGGTCTTGATTCACTGTTCTGCTATAGGCTTTTGCAGGGAGCATGTACGTGTGCAGTAGCTATAGTATGTATAGCACACTTTCAAATGGAAGTGGAAAAGCCACAAACAGAAAACACAGATCTCTGAAGTTACCTGATAGTAATGCTTCAGCAGGGTTTGAATCACTGCACTCTGATATATGACCACACTTACTGTACCGATAGAGAACATGGGGCCAGAATGGGCACTGTAAAATGTTGTGGTTCAAATGTTCAGAAGTTGCAGCATGTGGAAAAACAAAAAAAAAAACAACATGGCATCTTCTTTCCATCAGTCAATCAATCAATCAATCAATCAAAAAAAAAAACAAACATAAATCCTCCAACACGCAGAGCATTATTAAGATTCTTTCAGCCTCAAGCCTGATTCAGATGTGGAGAAGGAAAAGACCTCAAAGGAAATACTTCTAATCCTACTACAATCACTTTTCTATCAGACTATCCAAAAATATTTCAGAGAAAAGTTTCAGAAATGGATTTCTCCTTCCATAATGGATTTTCATTCACTGACACTTTATTGATTTCAAGCTTTCCAGTAATTTGAATGATTTTTGCAATGGACTATTGCAATGAATGAAATATATGAAATCTCACTCCAAACAGCAATTTTATTTTACTCAGGAAAGAGAAGTCTAATTGGCAGTTAGATCAGCTTTCAAAGTCTAAAGTAAAGTAAGACCCGTTAAGGTTTAGGTTCTCAGAGAATGCTCAGCTGTGATTTATTGTTCCAAGCTAAACCACAACCCAGAGTTAGGTAATTTTGCTACTTCCAGAATTTGCAGCTTTACTTAGGTGTCAATGCTCTTGTTCTCGCAGAAGGGATCATTCTGCTGAGCCAAGGGCATAAATCAGACTTTAAATTCAGAGCATTCTCAGGGCTACCTGCACTCCTAAAAGGATTTATTAGCTCTTAGCACCACTAGATAGTTAGCCAAACTGCTTTGGCAGAGTTACTTGAGGAAATGGAGATCTGACGGACAGCTTGCATGGAAGAAAAATAATGGAACGTTTGGTAAGTCTGGGTAGGCTAATTACATTTAACAGATGAAGCAACACCTTTGCAAATGATGAGAAGGGTGTGTTAGCTCATATCTAGAGGGAATGTAATTTAGAAATTTCTGGGAAATGAGAGTTTCTGCAGTATCTATCCTACTGTGGCCAATAGGAGACAAGGGTGACTTCCTGAAAGAGCAGAAGCTCGGAAGTAGAATCCAGCAGGTAGTTTCCCTTGAATCCATTTATACATATGTTCTTATTGACTGTTACTGTTTCCTTTAATTTAATCTCTTAAAATGTCATTTATCCTACACCAAAAAGTGCTAGTGAGTAAGGCTCTTAAGGGATCTTTTAATCTCAGGGAAAAAGACATTTTTCAGAGAGACATTTGGGAAAAGGTTTGCATAAAGAGATGCGGTGAACAATGGAAGAAAACCATGTGGGCTGCTATCTGTGGAATCGATGTGGAAACAAGGAGAACAGTTTAATTGATCTATAGCATTTATTACTTGAACTGGTTAAGTTTTTGACCGAAGTACAGAGAGTACAACTCTGAGACCTGCATTAAAAAAAAATGCATATTTTGGGAAGGAGCATTTATCCTTAATCTATATGAATATGAATGTGATATCCATGTGCTAAAAATGATATTTTAGCCTGAGACAAATGGGTTAGCTAGCATGTTAGTCTAGTTTTCAGTGCAAGCAAACAGCTCATAGATTTTTTTACCAATCAAGCCCATTGGCATTTCTAGATTTTGATATCCTTTCGTTAAGGCAATGCTCCTGTCTCTCAGTGAGAAGCTAGACCCTTTATTTGCAAACATTTTATCCTGAAGCAAAAATAAAAGTGGATTCATAAACAGATTTTTATAGCTGTGCTGCTTTAGTTGTGCTGCATCTTGTGCATTTGCATCACTATAGAACCCATGCTTCATACAGCAGAAGAAATGCAGTCTTCAGTGCATAGTAGCTGAAAATGGCAATGGAGAAAGGGAAAAAGACATATTTATCACTCCTGCTTATTAGATAGTTGCAGTGGAGCAGAGAGGTATTTATCAAAGGTCATATAAAAGGACCCCATGTGGGCTAAAAAGCTTAGCCTGTGTAGGCCATGTGCCTCCTTTTCTTCATTCCAACAAAGAAAATGAAAACCTGTAAACTCATGGCAGAAACAGCTGGACAGAGGATAATCTCTAAGCATCATGCATATTTTCATTGTAAAGTGTTCATTACGGCTTGCATGCAATTCTCTGTGTTAAACCTGTTCATTTGAGGAGTGTGTAAGCAGCATATTTCTGTTTCTTAAACACTCCATACTTTTGCAAGCCATAAAAGCAGTTTCATTCCAAGGACAGGTTTGCATCATTGCTTGCTAGGAATGTTTCTTATCTGAGTATCTGGGCATTGTTTTGTCTCACTGGGTGTTTGAGAAAAAAGGGATAGGGTAAGAGTAAATGGAAATAAATTTTTATGTGTAGGAATGCTGGCTAAGCTTGAGTTCAGTGAGAACTGCTGAATAAAAGTCAGATACTGCAAGCTCCATGCAACCGGTTCATTACCAACACACAGATTAAACAATATCTTTTCATCACAATATGAGTTCAAAAGCAAACAGAAATCTGAGCTAAAGTAGCACTAAAATAAGCAGTTCAAGCCTTCAGGTATGCAGCAGGAAAGAGGCATAACTTGATCAGCAAATGTCAAGTTAAAAGAGGGAAATCACTATTTTTCTGTCATTTCTGCTTCATCAGAAATGACAGTTTCCAAGGATAATGAGGGATAGACATGCTTTCCTAATAGTCCTGGATGATGCACCTGAAAAGGCCAGCAGAAAATGAGTCATGCTGCTTTGTCGCATAGTTGTAGCTTACAGGATGAATCCACAAGGTCACAAAATAATTTGGGAAAACTTTATAAACAACCTTTTGAGACACAATTTACCTTTAAGACACAAACGCTGATGCAACTGATTTCCAAAACACTAATGACAACCTCAAAACTGACATGGAAAGGTGTTAATTTTCATAGAAAGCTTCTGAAAAGTAATAGATATAATTATTTCCATTTGAGCACCAATTTTAGACTAAGATTGGACCATTAAAGAACTGCAAGATATAAAACTGTTTAAAAAAGCCTGGGTCTGTTTTAGCTTTCTGTTAGAGCTGGAGATCTGGGACAAAATTATTCAGGAATAAATCGAGGCTAGGCTAGGATGGCTTTGAAGTTACCTGTACCATAGTATAAATATATATTTATCTGCTCTAAGTAAATATTTGTAGATCCATAACTATAGATGGGTTTTCTTGTGCTAATGTATTTTATGACTAATCCTGATAATACAACACACACAAAACCTGTTGTTGTGGGTTTTGTTTTCTTTGTTTGTTTATTTTTCTGTGTGCCATCCAATAAATGTTTGCTTTTTAGAGCTAGATTCTGGTATCTTAAAATAACAAATAATTACCTGGGCATTTCTCTGGTTCTATCTACAAATGTAAGTGGTATTTAAATCAAGACTCTACAGAAACACTTCCACTCCTTGCTCAATCCTGTCCTCCTCAGATGAAAGGATGAAACTAAATACCCCTGTGAGCAGCTAAGCTGGCACTGCTGGTGCATTAAATAAATACGGTCCATTGCAGCAGCTATTGCCCATCTTTTTCTGCCTTTTTCCTCCATCAGCAGAAGCTGCAGGCTGAATCTGTGTCGCTTCTGTCCCTGCAGCTTCTGCAGCTCAGGTAAACACTCATTTTTCTACTGGTAAAGCCAGGCTGGTAGACCAAAGCATCATCATTTGCAATGGTCTCTGAAAGCAATAAGTGCACAGCTTCTTTTGGCCCTAGGAGAACAGTGCCACATGAATGGGACTGCCAAGAATACAGCTTCTGTCATGAACAGGAGAAAAATGAAGTCTACATCAAAATGAGCCGAGACTTGAAATGGAAGTCAATTTGCCTTACTGTGGCTTGGAACAGAAGCAGAAGCAAATCAACAGAATTGATTCATTTTAGAACTTTTATGAACTGTAGACAAAAAGATTTTTCATTTGTACCAAAGTTCTCTGCCAGTTCTTCCGTTTGTTCACAGCCTGTCCACGTGACAAAGAAATCTGTATTACTTGTGGCAAAACTCTCTTCTTCTTTCTTTCTTTTTTTTTTTTTTTTTCTAAATTTAAAATAGTAGTGCTATCAAAAGATCTTTACAAAAGCAATAAAAGAATAATGAAAAAAAAAATAGCAAATAATCACATTGGTTAAAGTGAAGTTTCTCATAATCTGAAACACACCATTATTTTTTCATGGAGTGAAAAAAAAAAAAACTAGAAGCAATAACACCTTACATGGTCAGTTAGCAGTGAAAAACTTGCCACTTCCTGAAATGCATCTCATCTCCTTAATTGGATGCTTTATGAACCTAATTTAGACTCAGCTGTGAAATATATATACTAGCATTTGTTTCTGCAGTAGACATGGATGCATGTTGAATGGGATCACAATTGCATAAGACTTCATCAGAAGTGAGGAAGGTTAGTGCATGTCTTTGTGATGGAAAGTGATCCTGGTTTACACTGCAAGCAAACTGAAATTATTGGTATAATATAAAAAGCAAATAGACCACTAGTTGGAATTTTCTTTTTTTTTTTTAATTTTTGGTTTTGTTTGTTTGTTTTTTCCTCCCCAGATGTTTACTAATATCTGGAATGATTTAAAACCTGCTATTATGACACTTAAATGCAATTCTTTCTATGTGGAAATAATTCATTGGCTTTAGAATATATCCCTTGGTATTCCCAGCTGCAGCCATGATGTTATACTACTGTAGATAGTGGAGTCAGCTGCAGAAATATTTTCAATGTTTATTTTCACTGTTATCCTCTTGACTGGGAAGGAAACAGTGATGAAATACTGCACTGAAATACTTGGAATTTGCTTGGTTCTCAGATTTGATTAGTACTGAGCTGCTTATAATCTGTTCACAAGTTCTGCATTTGGGAAGAAAGCAGTTGAGAGTGACTGCTCCAAGTAAGGATGCTTGTGAATGGACTTCTAGATATGTTTCACCCACTCTCCATCTTTGCTTTCTAAACATACACATGACTACCGCATAATTATGCTCTAGTTATGTTCAAAGACTGAGTAGTAAAACTTGGTTATGTTATATGTTTTTGGTACAGTCAAGCATGTTCTTTGCTTCAGATTAATGGATATTGCTGATAAATTGGAAGCACTTTGTCCTGTTTTGGAAAATCAATGCTGTGTCAACTGTATTCTGATTACTGACTGACCAAAGTGTTCCTTAGACAATGAGAACTCTATGGACAAAATTTGATACATCTTCAAAGCTCCTGAGAATATCGTAAGTTTGGAGACCATCAGCATATTGATAATACCAGTTAGGCATATTTTATGCCAGGTGAACCTTTCAGATTTGAGAAATATCCAAACGATAATGAATTGGAGGCAGAAGACTATCACTTCATTTACTCAAGAGACAAAAGAATTGCTGATATGATGGAAGAGGATTATTTTTTATGCAACAATTCTATCTTGCCTTCTCTGCTAGAAGAGACTTTCTGAAAGCTTGGGAAACATATTAAGTGAACGTTAAAGGAGTTTATTTTATTATACTTGCATTGTTTTGTAGATCTGCAAATACTGATCTAACATACCTTTATCTGCTGACAGTCCAGTAAAAATTCACTGTGATGCAATTTCAGTACTCAATTACTGTAATCAGTTTATGCTTGGTTATTGTTGAGGCCGATACAGGTGCAACTAACTTCGTTCATTGCATCACTCACTGGGTCAGCTACAGCCACTAATGAGCCCTTTTCTGAGCCATCTGTAACCAGCTCTTATCTAAATTGGGGCAACTTCTGACATCCTGACAGAGGCCACATATCCGCATATCCGCTCCCTGCTACAAAAACCTTGCCTAAAATGAAGTGTATCTATTTCACATTACTTCTCAGATGTTTCAGGTGAGAATTTAACCACAAATTCTTTCAAAAAGCAATTAAAAAAAAATCCTCTAAAACCAAATGTGTTTTCAAGAGTAGCAAATCTTTCTCCATTAAGCCATGTCAACTCTTATCTCAAATACATTTCTGAATTTGTCGCTTTCCATTTTTGTCCTAGTGTTACTGAATTAACCTTCTATACACACTATGATCTCAAAATCAAGCAGCTCTTAAGACCTTCAAGGTAAAACTGAAAAATGGCATATGTCTTTAGAGAATGAAGTTATTGAATGAAGTGATTTTTTATTTTTTTATTTTTTTATTTTTTTTTCCCTCAGTTGGTTGGTTAAGAAGGGAAATGGATGGTGTAAAATAGAAAAGTTGGGCATAGCTGGCAACTGTGTCATTTTTATTGTAGAAATATCTGTAATGGAAAACAAGTTGTTCTTTCCTCGGTAAGCTCTCATGTCTGGGACATTCACCAATACTTAGAATTAATCTAGCAGTTGCTAGTCCTGTTTTTTTTTTTTGTTTTGTTTTGTTTTGTTTTGCATGTGTCTTGTGCTTAAATTTTTGACTGAGTATAAAAATGGAAAATTAGTCCCTGAAGTTCTGCCGTATCTTCCAACATTCTCTCTGCAGCTACTATTTGCTACAACTGCCTTAAAGAATGACCATCTAAATCTCTTACTGATTTAAAAGCAAATGTTGTGTTTGTGATAGAAATTCAAAATGTGCCCATTACTGTTGTATCTCTGAGTCTTTAACGAAGTCATCTTCATGTTACTTTGTCAATTAAGGTACCCTATGGAAGACCTTATAAGGGAGCTGGTAATGGTTGACTGCCTGTACCACACACAGTATAAATGAATACTGCTAAAAGTTACCAAAACAAACAAACAAAAATTTTAGCCCTCAGCTAAAGACCATTTGGGAAGATCAGTTGCTTTGTGTTTGTTTTTATTTCTATTTGAAGTTTGGATAGCCATGAACTGCTGGAATTGGACCTGTATCTGTTTGATTTATGTCATTTTTTTTTTTTTCATTCCCCTTTCTCTTCCACTTTGCAATTGGAGCTTGACGCTCAACTTCAAACAAACTTTTATTGGGGAATTTAGCTCATGGTTATAACCATGAGAACAAAAGCATATAACTTGGTGTCATAAGAAGTAAAATTTATCTGCTAAGTGGGAAAGCAAATGGACAGTGAATTCTGTTCTCAAATTTTGATCTTTTAACATGCATATATTTTACACTCATGCTTTCTATGGATTAGCTCATCCAGTCCATCCAGACGGTCATTTTGGACCCAAGGAGATAGTCCAAGTACTCCAAACACCAAACACACCTGGGTGTTGGCTGGTCTGGCCCCTGGCTGCTGTGATGCCACTTTGGGCTGCACTTTCAACATAGTGTTGGATCTTCCTGTAAGGAGTTTCCCCATAGGTAGACTTTCACTATTTACTGCTTTCTAAATTAGATTGTCATCATAAGCTGTCAATGGCCATGCTTAGCCCTGGGCCAGTCTCTGTTTTTTCACAGTATTTAAAGCCAGAAAGTGACCTGCATAGTTCAGTATCAGAACACAAAGGTTTTTAGCAAAAAGGAAAAAGCCAGCAACAACAAAACCAGAAGCAGTTAAGATAACATAAGCTAAGGATTGCTAAACTGAAGCATTCTTTATAACATTTATCATGCATTTTGTCATCACAGTATACTGTAAATATCAAAGTTGCTGCTTGTTACTGTAATTTTTCAAGAACTTGGCACATGCTATTAATCTTGTTCTATTAGTGCTTTTAATGCTATTAAACTTAGACTCATGCAGTATTTTATTTTCATGATGCACATACTTACAGAATCAAGTAGCTATTTCAATGTATGCTTACGTGTACTTTGATGTTATGTTAGTATTTGGGAGCACTTACTTTCAATCTGTATGAATAGGTGATAATGGCAACATGCCTCTCTGAGATCAGTCCACACTGGTTTAGCAGCTCATTAATGGAACTTTCAATCTTTTCTCCCTCAAGGATGTTGATACCATGGATGGAGGTAAGTGATCCCATGCTTTTATCAGTCAGTACAATTTCTAGTGCCCCTTGTGATTGTAACCATTTGTTCTTCCTGAATACAGATATTGTGTTTTATATGTCATGAACCATGAAAAGTACCTGTAGTCATCCAAAATAGTCAATGACCTTTCTGTGAGCTATTTAGTACAAGAGTAAATTTTTAGTTATTTAAAACCCAGAAATGGAGCAAATTCGAATCATTTTGGCTCTTGTTATTTCAAGCTAAATGTGATTGTCATTTTGGGTCACAAAATCCAGAAAAGCAAGCTGAGCATATATTATCCTAAAGTTACACTGGAAATATAATTTTTAATTTGTACCTGGTATTTAGTTGTATGCTAACATGTGCTTACTCAGAGGAGAGGAAAAGCCAGGCAGAAAGGCAGGATTGTGGAAGGAGAAACAAGACACACAGTTGCAACCATTTGTATTGGTGACAATCAAGTAACAGTCTAGTAACTCCCAGACATAGGTTGCAGAGGTTAATAACTTCAATGAGTACAGTTTAATAATTTAAAAATTCTTCTAATGCACCCTCTTTATTTGCATGCAAATTACAACAGATGCAAAGAGCACAATAACACTATTTGATAGAGCAGCATAACCACTGCTATACAGTTTCGCCAGCAATGAAAGAGAGCTTGCATGCCATGCTCGTCAATATCTGCACCAATGGAGGTGACCAACTGTCACCTTCCCACTGCTGAAATGCACCACCCACCACCACACTGTGCTCACATCCACTGTTTGGTCTCCATAAACATTCATCAAATGTTGATACATGTCAGTGTGTGCCATTTTTTCCACGCGGAGGAATTCAGTGACACATGTTTGCTTCATACACACTTCCATGTCAGATGCTGTTTTGTCAGACTGCCCCTCTGCCACCATCTGTCACGTGGCTACAAAATGTAATGGGATACTGGCAGGAATAACATACAGAATATGGAAGAATACTGCAGTACCACCACCACTTGCCTCTAATGGTGTGGGCCAACATCATAAAATAGGAACCATTGCTTTTGAAGCAGCCATTGTACTTTCATAGCTTTCTTAACACATATTTGAAAGCTCGTGCATAACCAGTGAAATAAAGAACAGCTTATGAAGTGCATTTCTGTAAGTTGCCAACTAACTTAAAATTTCTGCCTCTTTATGTGGAAAATTAATAAGTATTATCATTCGCAGAAGACATAGCAAGGTATATACAATAGCATTAATTCTATTCAAACTAGCTGGATAGGCTCAGATTTCTCTAGGTATTCTGTGGTCAACCTAAGATTTGTGTCTTTATTTTTCTCCTTTTTTTAGGGGAGACAACTAGCAGCTAATTCATGAGACAGATAAATGGATGGACTCATCAAGCCTAGTAAATAAGACTAGCCCTTCTTTATAGCAGCAGAGGAACCTTTCCTCAAAGGTAGCACAGAAACAGTGCCGTCTTTAAAAAGGCATTTAAATGCACAGTCTTGCTGTTGATGTTACACTATGATTTAATATTTTTAGTATGGCATTAAAAGAGTATCAGAAGATCTCAGGAGTACTGTTCTGTCTTCTGGTAAATACAGGTCTTTAAAGTGTGGGCTTTTATAAAGATTTGTGAAGCAAATTGGTCACAATATTAACCATTATATCTAAGGTGAATGTTGGTAGGACTTTGAATCAGAAAGCAGGGGTTATGGATTTTCATGCCCTGTGATGACAAGAGATGGCACACACAGCAACAATGTCCTTTCTATCCCTGCTTTTTTGCAATCCCTGAATTCCTGCAGTGAGTCGTTAGTGCTTACCACATCTTTTTCTCCATTCCAGTATCTGGTCAGTCTTCAAATACATGAAACTCATCTCATGAAGCAGAAGGTTATTTCTGTAAGAAAATCATTACGTATCACTGAGATTCTAGACTTCATGGTAGATTGGGCACAGGAGAAGGAAGAATCCACTTGTAATACTCACATTGGCTGAAGTGTACCCACACTCCTGAGCAGCTGTATCACTGTGTACTGGCTTGCACTGCAAATAAAAATCTGCAACACTGCAATAGTAAATTTCAGTACTCACTTTTGTGTATAACACAAAAATTTGGCATGAGAGCCCAAACTTCAGCTCAACCTGAAGTATGACACAGTATGACGGCCAGGACACAGCATATTCTATAGTTCCTTTGCCCATGGTCTCAGGAGCTGGAGTTTTGGGAGTGGCTGTGTGGTGTGGAGGAGCTTCTTGCTGGATTATGCTGTCTAAGGAAACACTATTTGCAGCTTTCTTCTGCTTCCTGCTGAAAGGGTGCAAAGGATCCTAAGTATTGTGCTTTATTTAATTTTCTGATTAATTGAAAGAGACAAACAGCTTTATTCTAAACCCTCCTACAACCCATTTCCATTAATATACATCCAGCACCACCCCATCAACATCCAGATTCTCTAATTATTTGTGAATTTAATTGAAAGCTGATTGTACTTATCAATGTATTTGTTAGAGTTTATGTAATTCAGATGAATAGCTGCATTCACTTGCACAGGAACCGAACTAGCCTGTAATTTTGACAGAAAAATCTATCAGATAGAAACATTACCACTGTAAATAACTGTGAAAGCCACAAATAAAAACTGCATAGCTCCAAAAGATTACAGTTTTGAAGTAAAAGTCACAAATCTATTTGGTTATGTTTGGTTTAGGACTAAAGAAGACAGTGAAAAGAAATACAGCAATGAAGCATTAGTATCTTAGAATTTAAAAGTGAAAGCATGTTTTTACTATCACTATCAAATATTTCTTTCCCTGCACAATG
The DNA here is from genome assembly GCF_951394365.1 of Tetrao urogallus. Taxonomy (NCBI): domain Eukaryota; kingdom Metazoa; phylum Chordata; class Aves; order Galliformes; family Phasianidae; genus Tetrao; species Tetrao urogallus. Next base: position 27,375,530 of record NC_136818.1, read on the forward strand.
CAGCATTATTGGGCATGTATGTTTAAAATCCAAATGTCACGAGCACAGGCTGGGTTGATGCTTTTGACAGGATAAAAGTGCTTCAGCCTATTAAAATTGTCACAGTGAGTATATGAGTGAGGAGACACAAATCTGTAGTTTAGAATACAAGCAGAAAGTGTTCCTCTAAAGGTGTAATCAGAGACTTATCCAGCTGGCTTAGCCAAGAATATCTTTCATCTCCTGATCACTGTGCACCATGTTTTATTCAGGTCACACTTGCACAGAACTTTCACGGTGTTCTCCTATTTTCTGAGATAATTTACTTTCATCTTGATCTTGAGTAACTGCCCAGAGCTGGTTTCGCTCATCTGTAACACAGAAGATATTACATCAGTGCTAAAAGTGCTTATGCAATACGAACGCTTTGGAAATACCATCAAAAAGTATACATGCATGGGAGTATTAATACATTAATTTCGAGCTGCTGAAGCAACCTATCTGAGCTTTGAGGTTTTTATAGCAAGGGTAAGTTCTGCTTACTTGCTAGAAAATTCTCATATGCATACAAATAAGACGGGGCTAAGCTATACTGCAGAAGATATGTCATTATTTTACAGTTACATTAAATTAAAGTGATAAGAGATGAGTGGTAAGGCATATTTTTATGATGTCAAGTTTCTGCTATAGATTTTTTCTCTTTTGCCTTTACTGGACTTGTTCATTCCTGCTTCCATCACCTTTCTTCCTCACTGCCCACATTCAAGCTTATTTTATTTCTCAGAAGAAAAAGTTGCTACTTCTGTCTTTCTAATTTACATCTATTTTAGGCCTTATTAGTGGAGTCTTTATATTCAGTGATTCTTCATAGATTGTGACTTTCTTGGACTTAGATTTTCCCTTTATTTCTAAGAATGGAAGAGTTGGGGTTATAATCATGAATGTGGCTCCTGGCATTCATTAGGAGGAGAAAATGGAATCTCAGGTTTTTAACACACAAAGTTTGCTACAGTTCTACATAATTCTTGCTCCTGAAATTCAAAAGGGAGAAAGACCACCCACAACTAATGTAAGAGAGTTTCATATTTAAAAGAACTTTCAGTTATATAATTTTAATACATTTTGCCACATAGAAAAGGAGCTCTTGTTCCTTATTATTTCCCCATAATTTTAGAATTTTTAGCAAGTTTTCTCTCCATCACAAAAGTCTTGGAACAAGATTTTTCATAAAGAATATTTCCTTGGACATAGTTAAAAAGTATTCAGCTATAAGATAGATAATTCCTCTTAAATGTAGAATAATGAATTCATTTCCAGGAGTGCAAATAAATGCGCATTCAAACAAGCCCTGTATGACACCATTGTAGCATATTAGGAACAAGTATTTCCCTAAGAACCCTTTCAGAGAAAAAGATCTCACACATCGTTTTGTCTCAAGGGCAGTAAGAGATAACAGCTTGGAAGTGAAAACAGAATTTTGTAATAGCTGAAGAGATTCTGAGCAATAGATGGGCTGCTGTTCTACAGAATTACATATGCAAAATAAGCCTCAAATAAAAGAAAGCAATAACTATTGCAGTAAGCCATTGAGTATTATTTTTTTTTGGTAAAACTGTTAAAGGGGAAAGGCATGGGCAAGAGATGAGATATATTACATATATATCAATAATATATCAATATATAGAGATTTGCAACTAATAAATTGAACATTTGTCTTTGAGTTAGTTGCATTCCCTGTCCTATTCCCATGGATTAACCTGAAGTTTGCGGACACTGTTCTGATAATGGCACTACTGAGTTTAGTAGCACTATTCTAGTAGCAAACTTTGATTCACATATAAATAAAGGAGCAGCAGCTGTATCCCATCCATTCTTTGAACCTTAGGAAAGTAATGACTGCAGGCTTGCAAGGAGGAACTTGACTACACTTTTCAATCACTCTGGAGTTTTCTTCTGATGATTTCAGAACAAAAACCTTCTACTTCTGTATGCTAATTACACAAACCTCAGCCTCAGTCTAGCTGTACTTAGTATTAGAAATTTTAATGGCTGAATTTGTGGCCTACCACTGAGTTCATTACTACATTTATATTCTAGAAGGCATCACTCAAAGGAAACAGTGTCAGCCAGAATTTAATTCCCAAATATTTTTTAATATGTCTGAATTCAGTGTGTATCTTATTCATGTTATGCCTTACGTTTTGATGTGGATTTGTCAAGCCAGCATGCATGCAGGCAAATTTATACACGTACTCTAATCAGACTTCCTACCCCTTCAGGAGCTTTGAAAAGATGCAGCCTTTTTATCCCATTTTTATTCACTGATCCATTCATCCTTGAAGCAAAAGACATATTATATTTCATATCTTCAGCCACAAGGACCTCCAGCCTCACTGAGGAATTTTCTAAACCACTGACTCTAATTTCCATATTCTGGGGAGAACAGTAGAATGCATTAGATTAATATCTGAACTTAGTAAAGAATTTGGTACCGTAGCTCACAAGAATTATTCATGGAAATAATCTATCTTGGCTTGGCTATGACCCTTTGGAGGAGTTTATACTTAAGCATGCTTAAATGTAAATGTCTATGAGGAAGCAGTTGATCGAGGGAGCAATCATGTCAACCCCAGACCTCGAAAATAAAGTTAATGTCACTTATCCTACTCAAGGGATCAAGTACATAAGTTTAGAGGCAATATAGTGTTTGAAAAGTGCTTTGTTATTAATGCCTAGAAGATTCTGGCTGACATTCTGATTTTTAATAGTCACAGTTTTAGGCTTACTTGCATATAAATACAAGCTTACTTAATTTCCCCCGGAGGACACTAGGTGCATTTAATCAATTAAAAGAATAGTTTATAAACCATTAAGAATGCTCTGCCAACAATTGGCAGCACTCAGTCAATTCCCAGAATGAAATAATGCTGCTGTGGTGTCACTAGCAAAAAGAAAATGCCATCCACACCTTTTAATAAAACTTCTCCATTATAATTCCAGAGAAAGAAAGACCAACAGACACTATAGCGATGGGTAGAGTTGAAGTGAAGCACATAGGTGAAGTACAAATGCCTTGGAACTGTAAAGGGGAGGAAGATTTGTGATAAGTGACAATTTTTATGCAAGCATGAGAACTTAATGTTACTAAAGAGTTTACCATGTCTTGGCAGAAAATGGGACTCAATTCAAACTCAAATTCATTTAGACCTCAAGGTGATAGGTGGACAGTTGGCCTGGATGATCTTGTAGGTCTTTTCCAACGTTGGTGATTCTATGATTCCATGATTCTATGCTGGAGATAGTATATGACATCACTTCTATTGAGAGAGAATCACCATGACTGTATCTCTTTGACTACAGGTGAAAATACTCTCCCTTACACTCTAATGAGTTCTTGCAGAGGTCATTTGTGGCTACTATTTCTTACTGTTTCTTACTGTTTTTACTTCTGTGTTCCAAGCCAGTTCAGGGATAGAAGCTCCTGTCATCTCCTGACGAGCTATGAAAGAGTGGCAAGTTGTTTCATTCAGGGAGTTCATCAGGGAAATACTGTATGCCACAGTGGAATAGCAGTCTTGGAGGCTGCCTGGTTGCTGTGCTTGGATATTTGGGTCGTGGTTGGACACAGTAACACTTTCAGAACAAGTCACCTACTGAGCAAAAGTATTACTGAGAATCAGGAAAACAGAAATTAGTGTGTCTTGCTGTTGTTATTGTTGTAGAGAGAGGCAAGGTAAACTTCATTCCAACTCTCAATTAAAAAGCACTCAGAATAGATGCATTTATCTAATTTATATCCACTTGCTTATATTTAATTTACTTGTAGAAATAAGGATGATAAACAGGCATTCATACACATTAGTTTGGACACTTTAAGGGCTTTCACATTTCCAAAAATCTACACTAAATATCTCCTGTAACGCAGCAACTGACAACATAAGCTGGGGATCTTGAGGTTTCTTTAAGTGAAGCCTGAGCATGAATTTGCCTGGAATTGACAAAGTTTGATGCTTTCTAACATCTACGTTTGAGCGTTTGACACAAATTTTATTCCTTGAAAATGACTGCAGCTATCAATTTAATGGGAAGTTAAATTTGCTGTAGCCAAAGTGCTTTCCTCATTTTTTTTTTTGGCGTCCTGATCAAGTACAGTATCAGGGTTGCTAAACCATATCTTTATAGTTTAATTACACATCCCCATATGCAGTTGACTAAAACATTAATAATTTTGACCTCATAGGAAAAAAATAGCTTTAAAGAAATGATATATATCAGAGTTTGTTAGGTGCCTTATTCCCCTTGAAGAAAAACTTAGTGTGACCCTGACAGAGAAGATACAAGGTTAATGGAGATGCTGACATTTAATGTTAGTAGTAAAGATTTCAACATATGGAAAGCCAACTATTTACAGCTTAAGCATTGAGAAATTGGCTTTATACCTAGTGGCTTCTTGGATTATATTTTTATGGGTGACATACACACAATAAGCATTACTTACTGGTTACTGCAAACTCTATAGATATTATTGTGCTGAACCTTTGAAAGGCTAGTATCTCACAGAACACAATAAAAAGTAGTTATTTTAAAAAACACTCATAGCTATAATGTGTATATATATTTTGTTTTCTTACTACATTTTTAAAATAACTTTCAGCTAAAAATATGGCTTTTATTTTCTAGGAGTTCCTTATGTTTACCTGTAGGTATTTTCCTTTTTACTGACCTCCCCATAAAACCAGCCTACAAATTCATACATGAGATTGCTATTGCAAGTAGCGGCTCAGTGGAACAGAGGAGCCCCTTGCACTTATCCAAAGGAGTGCTGTAGCATAATGGTCCCTTCTTAATCTTTTAAATAGAAAGTCTTTTTAAAGCTTCAGTAGTTCTTTCTGTGAACAGCGTGTACTGTGATAGTATTTTGTAAGGCCTGCTGTGTTACACCATTTCACAACTGGGAAATCTCACTCTTCCATATTACAGGTTATGTTTCAGTAATACATTCTTTGAATTTGAATTTAAATAACTTTTTTAATACTATATGTCAGTAATTCAAGACATGGTTATTGCCAAACATGAATAAACTAAATGCATGGAATGTTTTAGTAATTATGAGAAACCCATCAGATGTATCAGGAGTCAAAATTATAATTTTGCTATTGCTAGAATTAAAGGAAGCATATAATCTTTCACTGTGCTTCCATCTACCCATGTTACTGAGGTCACAGATCTATGATGTCATAGAATCATAGACTTGGAAGGGACCTTTAAAGGTCACCTGCTCCAACTCCCCTGCAGTGAACAGAGACATGCACAGCTCCATCAGATGCTCAGTGCCTGGTCCAGCCAAGTCTTCAAAGTCTCCAGGGATGTGGCACGCGCTGCATCTCTGGGCAATCTGTCCTTCTTGTGTCTTTTTTGCTTGGATTTGAGCGTTTTTTTTCATCTGGCCCTGTCTTTGGGAGAAGACAGATCTAATATGAATTTTTGCACAGCAATACGAGCTGGAAGAAAAAAGAGGGGCTGAAAACAAAATGTTTGTCAGGTTTAAGATAAAAAAAATTACCTATCCTATCTTCAAATCCTTTTATTCTTTGTTGAAGATTTTGGCAGCAAAAGCATCATTTGTCATGTTATGTAGAACCCTTGCTTTGATGCTGAGCTTTCTCCACTCTGTGTTACACTGATAGAAGCTGCCAAACTCAGAAATTTGTGAGCTTGCCTTTTTCCTCTCCACTACTATAGCTGTCTATACAATAGCGAGGACACAAAGGTTAAATGACAACAGATAGTGCCAATAAAATAAAATTGGATGAGTGATGTAGCATGCTAGCAATATCTGAGAACTAGGCAACTCAGTAAAGGTCACTGATATGCACTGCAAGAAATCATGAATTAAGAGTTCTACAAAATACATGGGAATGGAATGTCTGCGAGAGCAGAAAGTGTTAGAAAGGCCAGGAACTTTGTGGTGATCTTAGACATGATTTTAAATTCTTACTATAGAATTTTGAGGACTTTTTGTGTTGACCTCAGCCAGCTCCAGCTGCCCACTCATCTCTTCTCTCACTCTCCCTCATCAACAGGATAGGCAGGAAATAAAGCTCAGAGGCTGAGATAGGGATGGGGAATTCACACCTCAAAACAGACTCAACGTGTGGAAAATCCATTTTGTTTATCAGGAATTAATAATAGAGCAGGATACTGAGAGAGAAATGCAAAACCTGAAACACCTTTCCCCCCCTGACAACTTCCCAGGCTCAGCATCACTCTTTCACTCCTGGCTTTTCTACCTCCTATTCTGCCAGAGCAGTGAAAGGATGAGGAACAAGGGGCAATGTTCAGTTCATAACAGCTCTTCTCTGCTATTCCTTCTTCCTTTTCCCTGCTCCAGTGTCAATCTCTTTATGGGCTGCCAAGGAACCTCTGCTCTGGCACTTGGGAGCATCTCCTCCCCATCCTTCTTCCCTAAACCTGGTGCAGAGTTGCTTCTCACACCTGTTTTCCCCTACTCCACACTTATGTGCAGTAGTATTTTTTGCTTTCTAAACTGTATTACCACAGAGTTGCCACCAGCACTGCTGATGGGCTCAGATGTGGCTGTGGGGGTCCTGTTGTGGAGCCTGCAGGAACAGGAACTTACTGGCATTGGGATGCCCCTGGTCTCTCTTTCATAGGTGACCCACTGATGTCAACACCTTGCCACATAAACCACATGTGTACATTTGTGTGTGCCTGTCATGATTTTTCAAAGGAGAAGGGACAAAATGTTTTTGTGAGACAAGCATCTGAGAACATTTCATTGTTTTGTTTAGAAATTTTAATTCATTCTTTTGTGCAGTTTGTTCCATTCCCTCTTTTTCTCCTATCTCTCGCTATCCCTAAAATATCCAAGAACTTTCCTTCCAGCCCTCAAAAATTCTTGAGCTAGCAGCACTGGGATGTAGCTGACTTTTTCCTTTGGGGAAAATGGTAAATGGGTGATCACAGATAGCATTCCTCAGCTCCAAGCAAGACAAGTCTGGGAATCTAGAGGAAAGCAGTTCTGCCCCTGGCAGACATACTCAGGTCCAGACTTCTCAGCACTAGATTCCTGAAACTGCTAACATCAACCTTCAGGGAGAGTTCTGGATGTATGAGGCAGACAATATAGATGATGATATAATACAGACAAGATTGAGGCTTGATCCCACATAAAGATACTCTGAAAAAATTTGGTCCAGGTGCCTGAACCAATCTTACTGGTTTTCTTACTTCTCAAAGAGTCACATTCTTTTTCCTAATTATCATAGAATCATAGAATCACCAAGGTTGGAAAAGACCTCCAAGACTGTCTAGTCCAACTGTTCACCTGCTACCAATATTTCTCCACTAAGCCATGTCTCATAATACAAAATCTATAAAACATTTTTTAATACCTCCAGGGATGGTGACTCAACCACCTCCCCAGACAGCCTGTTCCAGCACCTGACCATTCTTTCAGAGAAGAAATTTTTTCTAACATCAAACCTTTTCATGTAATGTTATACATTTCCGATCTTCTTATTTCTGGGATATGTTTTCTTTCTCTCAGTTTTTATTCATACAAGCTCCCATTGGATCCAGCTAAAAGATTCAGTCCTTCTTTTCCACAGACTCAAAAATTGTAGCTAAAGCCATTTCCACAGTCATATAGTTATGCATCTCCTTCATACTCCTGTCTTATTTGTTGTGCTTATTCCTCTTCTTAATGTAACCTTGGTAACAGGAATTGTGATACTTAAACCAAACAGCTTCTTTAATCAACAGTCTTAGTACAGACCATGAACTCTTAATTCATATCCAAACTTTAGTCATAATTCACACTATTTGCAGACTGAGCTACATGTAAAATATGCCTCCCTAGGACTGTCTTCTGTTTGGGCTGTTCTATTTGTAGTGTGTCTGTAGCTAAATATCTGATGGAAAGCAAACATTCCATCCTATGTTTTGAACACTCATGTGGCCACAGTTAATTTTTCAGATGCCTGTTGAAAATGCTGACAAATTGAGAAAAATACTGGCACTGCTTCTGAGTTATGCCACATGCATCCTATGAAAGTCATCTTTAAAAAAAAAAAAATCCAATCTGACCTACAGATTGCATTTGATTTTCTTGTTGTCATGGGCACTTCATCCTAGAATCTTCCGTTCAGTTGGCTGAAAAAACAGAAGTACGTTTTCAGATAAATGAAGCTGCAATATCACACTTCATCCCTTCCTCTTCTCCTTGTTTTCTTTCAGGAAGAAGCTGATGTCTGATCTGTCAAGGTCACACACTGGAAAGTATATAGTGCAGATGCTGGAAGTTGTCTAGCAGCCTGAAAACATTTGTTTTTATCACAAATAAATGGTTCAGTTAGTCCTCAGACTGTTTATGTCTCTGGGTCCTGACATTTTCAAATGACAATAGGAAGAAAAAAAAAAGTGAAGTAGAGCTGTGGCTGCTGTTTTATGTACTGCATGAGCAAAATTAATGAATCTGTTTCCTAGGGTATAAGGTTATTAAGTAAATCAGTGAAAAAAAGGAAGGGAGGAGTAGGAAAACAGTTAGCAACATGAAAAATCATACACTAAAATATAGTGAGGACAGGAACAGGCAGTCCAGAGAGTTTCTGGAGTCTTCTATAGAGATATTCAAGACCCATCTGGATGCCTGTCTCTGTGACCTATTGTAGGGAACTGCTTTAGCATGGGGGTTGTACTCAATGATCTCTTGAGGTCCTTCTGACTCCTGCAATTCTATGATTCTGTGATCTGTCCAGTTTAGAGATAAGGATGTGATGTGAGTCCACATCAAAGGCCTTACATGAGTCCAGGTAGATGACTTCAGTTGCCCTCCCTTTCTCTCTACCAATGCTATCAGCCCATCATAGAAGGCTACCAGATTGGTCAGGCACAATCTACCCTTGGTGAAACTGTTCTGGCTGTCTTGGATCACCTCCTCATCTTGCATGTGCCTTAACATATATTTCCAGCAGGATTTGTTCCATGGTTTTCCTAGGCTCACATGTAAAATAATATATTTGAAGTAAAATTTGTTAGGTTTTTTTTCAGTAAACATGCAGATTAGTCAAAGCTTGCATAGCCTGACCTTTTTATATATAGAAGAAAAAGAAATGCCCCTACTGCTCAAATGGCAGAAATGCTCAAAAAAGCTTTTTCTAGCTATTTCTGATTGATGTTTCCCTTTAATCTCCCTAGATATTTATTTTTGTCTGTAAAACTTACAGCACTTTTCACACAAGTGAATGAATAATTATTTGTACAGCTAAGCTCCTTTGAAGCCTTTAAAAAGAGTGAAGAATAACTATTTGCACACTCAGGGAAACAGAGTAGTAATCAGAGAAAAATTAACCTTATATTCCATCTGTTCAGGTCATAAGGGGATTTCAGTATTTTATTTAAAAATCAGAGAGAGCTTAATGATCTTTTCTAAATATGCTAAGGCATATGTTTTAGAGTTAGTTTCAGTAGGATGAATCACCACAAAAATATCAGAAAGCACCACTTTCCTAATGTTATTAATGTAAATGGTGCAAGAGGTTCCTTAAGGAGATTTTTGAAACTTTTTCGATGAAGTCACAGTCTGTGGAAATTCTGTTGAAGTTCTGCTTAGCCAAACCCACTGGGCTTCAGGATGCAGAGGTCTCCCTCTTCCTTCCTGGCACAGCAGTTATGATTTGGATTCACTCCTGGACCTGAGGAATAGCTCCCACTCTTCTCTCCCTCCCCCAGGCCTGGGGGATGAGTGGCGACTGCACATCCTTCAATCCACTTCCACCTGGCAGTAAGGGCAAACGTGTGCTCCAGGGAGGAAGATCCTCTTCATGCTGTGTTTTTTTTTTTTTTTTTTTTTTTTTTTTTTGTTAGATGCAGCATTGTTTCATATAATGACTGTTCATTTCCCAAGACTTGTTCAGTTACCCAAAACTGAGGACAGGGCTTGATGTTTGTGTAACTTAGCGTTACTTGTCTGATTCTCCAGTCTGTTTTAATATCTCAATTTAAAAGACCCATAAATATTAAAAAAAAAAGGAGAATTAAAATGGTTATTAAATTTACACCTATTTTCCCTCTATCACGTACTTCTGTACTTATCAGAAAATATTTTGACAAGTCTAATTTTTTTTAAAATCTTTGTTACAATATGGTTAAATCTTCCTGACTGTATGCCAGAAGTTTTAATGCCACTTTTCCCCCGTGTTTACTAACAAGAAGACACTATTATAAGTGATTTTACCAGTACAACACACTAAAAGCAAAGGACTGCTTTTATTCAGACTCTAAATTTAATTCTTTTTATCTTCCTGATCAAAAGTGTTTTCAAAGTCTATCTTCTATACATGTTCTTTACCTTTTTTTTCTTTCTCCTGTAATCCACTGTGAAGTACCTCTGACTATCTACAACAGTGTCTGGCATCCATTTCCCCATATCTTGCATTCAACTTTCTCAGCCTTGCGCTATGCCAAACTTTTATACAGACTGTTGTCAGAAAGGTGACAACTATGTGTCTCCCAAGGATATAAACCAAAAATTGCTTTCTCTTGCTCAAGTATAATTCATGAAACCATTGTTTCGATATATCTAATTTCCATCAATAGCCATATGATAGAAATGTATGACAAATTGACTTAAAACTGGAAAACAAGGACATGTGACCTATACACTAAACTACCTGACATTAATACTAAATACACTCTCAGACAATTAAGTCAAACATGCTACTGAAGTGATTCTACATCAAGAAGTCTTTGGTCACAACAGAAAATCTGGATAGACTATGTCCCTGAACCTTGTTTTATCATATCAATTCAGAAGATTTAATGACCTCCAATCACCCATATCTCTGATCTAAATAGCTCACACGTGCAATTAGTAAAATCAGAGAATGTATGAAATACACTGACCTTCAAGATCATCCCTGCCAGAGCACAGGCTTTGGGATTGTGAATACTGAATTTCCACAAGCACATCCTTGGATTAGAGAGTTTACTGGGGCTCGTGATTTGCTACCTTACAGTTGCAGTTGTTGAGGCATTTGCTTTCTAAACGGTCTCCTCTTATCTCAGCAGACTATAGATGATGTTCTTTTGGTATTATAGAGATGTGTATACTTATCATCTGATCAAGAATAGGTGCAAAGACAGGAACTATATGCAGTCCTGTGCTGTCGCTCCAATTCAGCATATGGACAGCCTGAGTTGGAGACCTTCCAGAGGCCTTTACCTTGATGATGGTGCAGACAGCCAGGAGTACAGATGTACAGTGATATTTACCCGACACGCTACAGATACCAGGTACAGGAAGTTTTGTAGTGGAGCTTATATTGCAAATGCTTGGTGTTTGCATATGTGAACATTAGTGACATTCAACTACCAGAGTAATAGCAGCTTTTGCACTGAATTTTGCCCAGCAACCTGATGAAATTGGAAAAGTGGTGTCTTGGCAGTGTGCCTCCTTAAGCTATCGGATCAACAAGCGTGAACTTGTGTGGAACTGAACTGGCAAGTCCTTAGCTTTGGCTAAAACATGAAAGTAGTGCTGATCCCTTTGTGGTACCCAGTAACTTGATGCAGAAATGGTGAGCCAAAATCTCACAAAGGCTGGTTTTGGCATTATTTCAGAAAGCAAAAGGTGTTGAACTAGAGACCGTACAAAAGAGCTTCAGGCCTTTGAAAAGCTCCCAGTGTGACTTCTGCTCAGGTGTCTTGTGCTTGCTTCTACAATCAGCAAAAATGAAATGCTAAGCCCCAAAACACAGGGACATGTAGTTAACACATGAAAACTATCCAGATGGTTACCATCTTTCTACCTGTGCTTTGGCCAATTTGTATCTTTGTGTACAGCTTTGACAGCTATTAAATCCTCTTATTTTTAACAACGTTTTTGGAATTCATTCCATTTTCGTACTAAGAGAACCAAATTGCTGATGTGGAATGGAATCCAAAACTCACTGAACTCAGCAGAAAAAACATCACAGCCAGACTATATCTTGGAACAACTAATTGGTGCCTGAAGCTATTCTATAACTGACATCATACTATTTCACAAATGGAATTTAGTGCTGAGAGGAAAGGCATCTATAGAACTGCACAAAACTTAACAAGAACAAGTCTTGGATTCTGCATCTGGGGTGAGGCAGCCCTGGCTATAGAGACTGGGAGGTGAGACACAGGAGAGCATCCCTGCATAAAGGGATCTTGGTTGATGGCAGGTTTAATCTGAACCAGCAGTGTATCCTGGAGCCAAAGGCCTGACCATACTGACCATACTGTGGGTGCAGCAGACCCAGCACTGCCAAGTGGGTGAAAGGAGGGCTTGTTCAACTCTGCTCTGCTCACCTCCACCGCTGGTGCAAGTTTGGGTGTCACAACATAAGAAAGACATAAAAGATTAAGAGAGCATCCTTCGAAGATGGGGAAGGGTCTAGAGGACAAGAAATATGAAGAATGGCTGAGATCCCTTGGTTTGTTTGGCCCAGAGAAGAGGAGGCTGAGGGGACACCTAATGGCAGCCTCACAGGGATGGGAAGGGGCATGACGCTCTCAGATGCATGTTTTGGATTTTGGGAGTTCCTGCGTGGAGCTATGAATTGCACCTGATTTTTCTCCTGGATCCCTTTCCACAAGGATATTCTTTGATTCTATGATACTGTGATTCTAACTATTTCCACACTCTGACATCTTCGTATAGTGTAAATAAGTACCTTTGTAAATAGAATGCAATCACATTTTAGTTACTCCAGAGCCCCAGTTGGTGTGTAGTCAAGGAATACACTGACTTACTCAACAGGAAGAAATTCATGGTGTGCAGCTATGCTTCTTCTCATACTTAAGTTAATGTTTTTTTTTAAAGGTGCCCACTACTGCATTATCTTAGTTTTCAGAGATCCAAGAGCTGACAAAAGCTGCTAACAGTCATTTATAGTTTTTTCTTTACTATGAAAGTATTTTAATGTTCTTATATAACATTTGTCTGTTCAAAGTATTTCCAAATCATGTTGAAGGCTAACAAGCAGGGCTCCCATGCTGTCTTGGACAAGTGGTGTGAAACAGTTCTCCACATCACAGGGTTAGGTGTATCATGGAGAATTCTGGGTATCTGACAGACCGGCTCGGTTTAGTTTTCTTTGTGAAATCCATTTCAATCAAAGGCCCTGCTGGCAATAACATCATTATTCAAGCTGGGAAGAACCATTCAGTGTTGATAGAATTTGATTTCTTTGAGACTGTACCCCCACAATGTGTTGCAATTTTGCACCGAAAAAAAAAGAAAAAACAACAAAAAAAAGGTGATTTAATCCACTGTGGATATAGCAATTACAAATAGTGTTCACAAAACTGAACAGAATTCATAATTGAGCAGACATATTCTCCAGAGTGTCATACTGTCATTCAGTCACAGCACAGCTGGGAAAAAGAGAACTAAAGAAGCTAAGTAAAATAACTGATTTGGATGATTAAAATGAAAATGGTTTATTATTGCCACAGAGAAGAGATTGCCAGCTTTCTCTCCCTTGGTTTTTACTGTGAAATGAAAACACAGAACTTCAAAATATTTAATTTTTACTAAAGAGGCTTACCAGCTCAAAGTTGAGAAAATCTGTAAGGTGATATCACTGCTGGAGCACCCTCTACAGCATGGAAGTCTGAATATGAGAGGGAAGCTTGTGTGCAGAAGCTCGAAGGAATAGAGATGAAAAACTGATGGATTTGGCCCCTTGACTAAATCCTAGAGATGTCTGTGGCCATATTTGCTCAGAATTAATCTCACTGCTGAAATTAAATCTTTTGGAGGATCATTTCATAATCATTGCTAGCCTTGCTAGTCAACTTAAGCATGTACACGAAATATCCTTCCCATTTTTTAAGCAAAACGGAATCAAAATATAGTTTGAAGTAAAAAGTGAGAGTTCATTTTACTGTGTCCTATCTAGCTGATGCTTATGACAGCAAAGAGGGATTGAACAAGCTCTATTGCTACTTCATCCAGCATGTGGACCCTGCCATGCTAGCTGGCTTAGATTACAAGAGGCTTCCATCATAGCCTTCTTCAGTTATCTTTGTGTCTCATTTAAACCTCCTTCCTTTGTTTCTTCATCTGAAAAGTACTAATTATATTCTGCTTGTACCAGTACCATGAAAAGTAGTAAAATAATTCCGAAGATGTTGAAGAGGAAAAAATGCATTTACCTGTACATCACTGAGCAATTGAATAGAAGATTATTTTTGTCACGTTACCTTAGCTGGAAGTGAAAACTGCCAATAGAGAAAATGGAATGGCCAATCAGATGGGGGAAAAATATTCATTGTAGTCTAAGCACTGAGTTTCTGTTGTCCATTAGTCTTCATTAATAATTTTTCCCTTCTCTTCTCCCTCTCATCATTTCAGAGTTTAAGCTTTATCAGAGTAGCAGAGTCTATTCCAGCTCTGATTGATTAACAACAAACATAAGAATAGGTCAGAAGCTAGAACATATCTGAAACATACACTTTCCAAGCAACAGCAATTATACTGCACTCTACAACTTCCTGAAGGGAGGTTGTGGTGCAAAAGGGTCTGGCCTCTTCTTCCAGGCAAATAGTAGGACCCGAGGAAATGGCAAGAAGTTATACCAGAGGAGGTTTAGGTTGGATATTAGGAGAAACTTTTTCTCTCAAAGGGTGGTCAGGCACTGGAATGGCCTGCCCAGGGAGGTGATGGAGTCGCCGTCCCTGGCAGTGTTCAAGAGGCGCCTGGATGAGGAGCTACGAGAGATGGTTTAGTAGCTTGTGGCACTGATAGGAATGGGAGGGTGGTTGGACTGGATGATCTTGCAGGTCGTTTCCAACCTTGTGATTCTGTGATTCTGTGATTCTGTGATATTAAAAATATTAAATTTAAGAATCATAAAATTAAAAACTTTCTGTTTCTCTGGAGGATTACAGAGGTTCCGGATGTTAAAAAATGTTTCAATATTTCCAAGAACTCTGAATGTAGGCATTCTTTTTACACAGACACATGTCAGTTGAGGTTGGAAGGGACCACTGGACATCATCTAGTCCAACCTCCCTGCTTGAGCAGAATCATTCAGATCTTGTGGTCTCTGCTGTCAAGTCTGTCCCCAGGCTTCACAATTCCTTTATTGTTTGTTAGCACAAGGTCCAGCAGCACACCTCTTGTTTTCTCCTCCACTACTTGTGTCAAAAATTTATAAGTGTTCTGAAGGGACTCCCTGGCTGTGTTCTCTTTACAGCAGATATAAAAGTAGTTAAAGTCCCCATGAGGACCAAGGGGTAGTAACCTTTGAGGTTACTTCCAGCTGTCTGTAGAAGGCCTCACTGACATCCCTATGAACTAACTTGTAGAAACTACTCACACTTGTGATAGACTACCTTTTAATCCTTACATGTAAGCTCTTGACTTGCTCTTTATCCACCTCTAGGCAAAGGCTGATACATTTCAGTTGGTCTCTCACACAAAGAACAACTCCATCACCTTGCTTTCCTAGCCTGTCTTTCTTAGAAAGCACGTAGCCAGTCATACAAGCTATTCAACTATGTTTTTGTAATAAGATCGTGGCCCTATGACAACATACTGATCTCTCATTCTTCCTGTTTATTCCCCACCCCGCGTGCATTGGTGTACAGGTGTTTCAGAAATGTAATTCAGCAGACAGGTTTCCTGGAAGAGGTACAAGATCCTCTATGGCCATTTCCTGCATGTCCCTAGCAGTATGGACCCACTACAGGCATCCCAACTTGAGTTGTGTTTTGCTAACTACTCTGTCTCTGTAACTCTCCTTCCATCTTTCCTAGTTTAAAGCCCACTTTACCAGCCTAGTCAAACTGTTAGCAAAGAGATGTATGCCCTGCTTAATAAGGTGGATCTCACCTATCCCTATCAGTTATACATCTTCAAACTGGGTCTCATGGTCACTGAAGACAAAAGACTATTGCTAAGATCAGTGACACAAGATATTTAACTTGTAAAATCCTTCTCTCATCTTTGTTCCCAACTGGCAGGCTTGAGGAGAAAAATAGCCTGGGCTCTTAGACCCTTGACCACCATCCTGAGAGTTTTGAAATCTTTTATGATGGTTTTCACTTTGCCTTTGGTAACGTCAGTTCTCGCACAGAAGAGCAACAGAGGTTAATAGTCTGATGTGTGGACAAGGCTTTGTATTCTTCCCATGACATCTCATCTTTGAGCCTCTGGAAGGCAAAAAACTGCTCTAAACAGGCCAGGTTAGCATATAGGTATCTTTTCTCCTGCAGCAGGGACTCACCCTTGGTCAATCACTTTTGTAGAGTAAAAAATTCTGAGATTCTCTCTCCACTTTCTCAGAGCACTGTAGTTGTTATGACTGAACATAACTTGCACACACACATGAACTACAGACTCCCCAGTGTGAGTGGACAGGAGCTTGCATTGCCCTACAGAAACAGCTCAAGGAGGCAGAATATCATGGTGATAAATAAATAAGTATCAATCACATGTTACCATTTACCTATGCGTCATCAGATATTGCATAAGCATTTTGGTAATTAAGGAAAATGCTAAAAGCAACAGTTACAGTTCTTGCTCATTTGATGTTTTCTTATTCCTGGTTTTGCTTCCCTATCATTTACTATAGATAGATCAATGACTGAGCTAGTTTATATCATACGTTTTTTGAATTAAGTGAATATGGAGCCAGTCAGGAAAACAGGTGCCTTGCTGGTCAGGTGGATGATATTGAAAATTTATACTGTGGGTGTCAGCTTTAAAATGAAGATCATGCTTCTCTGTAAACTGCTCTGAGATAAACTGACAACAACGTGTCAGACGACAGATTATTTATTTTGTCTATGAATGAAATATCTTTAGCACGTTTTTGTACACTTTTTTTTTTTTTAAACTTTGAACGAATTTAAACTAGTTTCAGATCTTGTTAGAATTACCGTTGAATTTGATGAGGCTAGATACCAATTCCTGCATCTAGTGAATACATACAGGAATGGGATCTGAGAGATTTTGCTGTCTAGTTTGATCACGGTTTCCACAGTGAAGCCATGCTACTTACGTTCAGTGACAGAAACATCAGTTCAGTTTTTTCCCAGTGTGGAAATCTGAAAGTTAAAAAGCAAAATAACACCACAACAACTCTCCTAACATGCAAAGCTTATTTACGCATTTTAAAGCTGGAGCACTTTCATGTACATTCTGTTGCTATTTTCAGTTGTTGAATCAATATCAACAGTGGTGATATTGATGCTCTTTCCAGATTTAGTGCTTTTAAGAAGAAGAAAAGAAAAAAAAAAGGGGGGGGGGGGTAAAAATCTCTTTTTGGAAAGAACTACCTAGTTGACTCTGTCCTCCATGAATATATATGTCCTCCATGTATATATATAACATGTCAAGAATATATGTATGTATATGTGTAAATAACAACAGTAAAAGCTGAATTAAAGTCTGATGACATTTCTGCTTTCACGATTTAAACATTTTTGAGGCAAAAGTACAAGTAAGGCTTAATTAGGAGGACATTACAAACAGGTACTGGAAGCCTGGTGCCATTTACATGTCTGCCAGTTGCTTTCCTGAACATCCAGATAATAATCTTGGAATAACTTTCAGCTTACTCTTGAAAAGCATGCAAAATCGCTGATATAAATAATAAATTAAATCACAATTAAAAAAAAAAAAAAGATGTGAAAGAAAAGTCAGGATTGAAACTCCCAGCCACGTTGAACAACTGTGTAGTTGTTTAATTTTAAATACTTTCCTATTTGCCAAGTAACTGAACTTGAAAACACATTTCTCAGCTTGTGGTGTAACATCTCCAAAAAGACATAAGTTAAACATGTTAGCATCTCATTGCTGCAAAAGGAGAGTGTCATAGCTGTAAGAAGAAAATATGTATGAGAGACTCTATTGCACCTGATTATCTTGAGTTTTTCAACTCTTGCTTATTTTCTGGTTATTTAATCCTACTTGATTTCAATGGTGCTAGCTTTTCAGCTTGCACTGTGTCAGCATTTTCATTGTAAACCTCATTTTAATGGTAATACTGTTCATTTGCAAAAAAATGTGTTCTAAGCAGAAAATGGGCACATCCAGTATCAAATTCAAGCACAACTCAATTCAAAAGAGCATTAGTAATTTTAAAAAGAGATACTCACTTCTTTTTAAAAACACAATAATTGAGAATTTCAGCTTTAATTTTTTTCCTAGCTACAAATGCAAATAGTAAAAAAATATATTTTTTGTGTGAAATATTTACTGCCGGGGGAAGGGAAGGATCCAGGGAAAGGATCTGTTTGACCTATTTGATGTTCTTAACAAAAATCAGGAAATAAATGAGAGTTTGAAAAATAAGGATCTCAAAAAAAAAATAACCTAGTAAAATGAATGAATAGAATTTGCTTTGATCCTCAGATAACACTCACTAGGAGTTTCCAAACCCGGGAGCCAGGAGAAGTATGAAAAGAGGTCTTTGAAGAATATGCACACAGAACATTTAAAGTTGGCATCAGGTCTGATGAGGCATTTGTCTGGAAATCATACCATCCTTAAATATCAAGTAATCCAAACAATACAGTAGTAAAATACATTGGCAGTGTTTTTTAGTCTATCTCTATCTAGTCCTGAGCAGAACGAGGGAAGGAGAATACTTTGCTCTACTTCTGGTGCACAATACTGTTAGGCACCCTATGACTTGATTAGTCATAGGACCATCTAATGATTTCCAGAGCTGAGATCACCTTAGAAGAATGGACATGATGAGCTTAACTCTATCTTTGATTATTGGGAACATCATGTTGGTGGGCAAGGACAAGACAGAGCCAAGACAGCTTTATCAGTTGTGCCTCAGTGTCGCTGGATCTGTGTGGTGCTGACCTCTCTGGGCTTCATGTTTGATCATCATGAAAGCCAAGAAACACCCGAATGTAAATGCATCAGATAACACCAGGCTTGTTTCTCAAAACAAGCGCGTTCATGCATCAGTTGCAATATCTCCAAAATATTTTTTTCCCCCAGTTGAAGTTCTAAGAGCACAATGGCCCAAAGAACAAGTGCTATGATTGCAAATCTAGTGGTTTCTTCAGCATGAACTTTTCTTGGAAATGTCCTCGTTAAGCAGCTTTCCTGTGATTTGTAGCAGCTGTTGTGTCACCATGCCAACTGATTGACAAAATGGGGGAAGGGCACACTCAAAGTCATTTCTGAGCTGTGCTATATCTTATGAAGAAAAGCTAGTGATTATAATGAGTAATTCCTTACCATGAAAGCTGTCTGGGAACAAATGGAGAAAACTGAGACTTTCAGTGAAAGAAAACCTGAAAAAGATTATCACCGTACATGAAAAAGCTGAATTGCTCGGGAGATAGGACCTTCCTCTTGCCCCCTGAGAGCAGTTCCTTGGAAGCTCTGAAAATTGGTTATTGTGAGCACTCTTTGTGCCTGTGCTTGTGCAATGATGAAAGGTGTGAGGATTTATCAAGGAAAGAAATACACTTTAAATTGAAGCCTTTTACGTGTAGAGAGCAGTTGATTTTGTCAGAGGTGCGTAAGCTATTGCTTAAATGCGGATGGCAAGTGAGGACTGAGGAAATAACATGTAATTCCTCTTGGGGAAAGAATCTCCTTGATACCCTAACCAAGGTACAAATACTTCAGAAGTACAGTAATTGAAATAGAAGTTATTTCCCAAACTAAAGCTATGGTGACAAAATGCATCAAGAGAGGAAAACAAATCTAGAGGAGGACAAGCTAATATTGAAGCAATTATATAGTTGCTGCATATGCATCAATCTCAGCATATTCTCAGATGTGTAGCACTTGTTATCCTAGACAATTCCTTTAAGTATTTACTGCAATGCTATTTAGCAGATAATAAAGAAATAGCAGGAAAGTACACACGCAAGAAAACAGAAATATCTTGTGCTTCCTCATAGGGAAGCTATCGAGCCTAGAAATAGGGAAATGATAAACAGAGTGTTCAGAGGAAGGTGACTGCTATGAGCTACTTCTCCACTGTAAATTGGACACCTGGGAAAAGAAGGCAGAAGTTCCACCGAAGTGTAACAGAAGGTAATATTTGCCACCATGTGTCAACTGGTGCATATACAAGGGAATAAAGAAGAATGAACTGCAAGAGGTACCAGTGTTAGAAATTCTGCTTTCTAATGAAGAGAAAAATGTTGTACGTTGAAAATACTGATGAAAGTAAAGGACAATTCCTCTCTCATTTCAGCTTCAGACAACCCCAGTTGCATGTACACTTGGCATCTTTGCCCTTCTATAATGTCACTGTGCTAGGGATGAAAAATTGTCTAAATCTAATGTTTAATTTTTTTTATCTACTGATACACCACATCTCATTTACAATCCTTCAGCTTTAGCTTTTAGAGTACAGTGTAATCTATTAGGATACACATAGTGTGCAGTTAGAAATTCAAATGTAAAGAATAGACACAGGAGTAATCAATTGTACCAGATGTGTAGAAAGAATTGCTCCCACCAATTAATTTTTACTATATTAAGTTCATTCTAAATTTCTTGTTCACTTTCTAAGCTGAATTTACACAATAATAAAACAAATATACATACAGAACCTGGAGTTAACAAAACTAAGATATGAGGTAAACACCACTGGGTGGACTGCACTTTTGTCTAGAATTTGAATTATAAATTTGATCCTGATGTATATGACTATGACTGTTCAATAAACATTTAGGTATAGATGTACTAAGGGACATAGTTTAGTGGGGAAATATTGGGGGTAGGTGAATGGTTGTACTAGATGATGTTGGAGGTCTTTTCCAACCCTGGTGATCTCATGATTTTATGATTCTATGCCTTATGTACTTGGTCAGTATTTATTTTAATGAAAATTAGAGTGTTCCCCCTCCACACTTCTACTGTTAAAATAGAATTGATTGCATTTTGTCCATTTACAAAAAATTTCAACTGCCCCACTTTTACCATTCAGAAATTGTTGGCCAACTTTAACTCAAAAATTCCAAGAGACCAATGTCCTTTCCTGAAGATGAAAGTCTGTTGTGAGTGCTCTGTGTTAGAGTATATAATAATTCATCATTCCATACAAAATGAAATTAAGTAAAGACTAATCTGTTTGTCTTTGCTAGCAAGCTTGCTCTCTGTCAGAGAGCTTCCAGAAGGACATTGTGACAAAACTCCTGTCACTTTTATCTACTTACAATATTGCTTCAGAGGATGTGTGACTGGTATCAAGAAATACTTCTAACAAATTACAGATCAGATTGCAGTGGAGAAACAAAGAGATTAACTGACAAGGACCTTTCTGAGACAGTACACATGCACTTTGAACTTCAAGCATTTTCAGTTCTGTCTTTTTCCCTTTGATTCTGACCTAGTACAGCTGAAAATAAATATAGATCTGTCAGTTAAAAACCTGTGATCACTGTGATTCAGAATTATCTTTCGACTGCATTGTACGCTAATAATCACTAAATATTAACAGTCTCAATGCCTTAGATTATGACATGGGCATTTTCATTTCGGCATATTTATTGTTTAGTAAGCTTCTTATTTCCTTTTCTTGAGACAATCTCCTTTCATTCACAAATATTGTAGATTCACACTGTATCATCACATAGCAATGGTCCACTATTAAAATAAGACAGTCAGATTGTTTGTATTTACCTATTAGTCCACTAATAGAAGACTGCATGAATTTTAGTTGCAGTATATGCTGTGACATAAATTATTTAATGACGTTATTGATAATGTACCTAATTACAATAGTAAAAGTAAAATAGTGATAACAAATAATTGACAAAGGAGAACTGACCATACCCAAAACCTTCAAGGCTGATAGATTCAGGCTGGAATTAAAAGATCATTAGTTATTGTGTTAAAGACATCTTAGATTCTGATTGTTTAAGTAAAAATTGAATATTTCTATTTTGAAAATTGTCAAACATTATTTTTGCCACAGAAAATGTAACTATTGGCTAAAATTTAAACTCTTATATACTTTCAATAAAAAAGAACTTCTACTGTAATATCCTTTCAGTGGAAAAGATAGAGTCACCTCTGTAATGAACGGGGTACAGTTTTGGCTGTTCTCCAGCTCTCCAGAAAATCACATTAAACTACAGGAATAGACAAGTGAGCCAAAACCGATGCAGATAACTTTAGTTGGCTGAAGTCAACACCACCTGGATGCCTGGCCTTGGTAACTTTATATTGATCCAGTTCTTTTAGAACAATCTGATATCAAATATGCAATCTAGTTTTTCACGTGCATAATTTGCAATGGAATTACCTCGTCCAAAGTGTTTCAGATAACTTTTTTTTTTTTTAATTTAATATTTCTGTACCTACTACGTCCTTAAAAAAATGAATAGCCATTGTATTGTTCAATCTTGAAAAAGAAATATTGAAATTTACGTGATTCTCTCCCCAAAGCTACAGAAACGCAATTTGAATTTTACAGAGAAACATATTCTCCTGTGATTTCAGCTCAGCTATACATTCACTTGCTTATCAATTATGCTAATCCAATCAAAGAAGATTCATGTTCTGATCAGAGCTTATTGGCACTCTGGTTAAGGTGTCAGATGCACAGAGTGAGTTATTTCCAGTACAAAATAGAAGGAAAATAGTCTCAGTACAAATATCGAACCAACTACAAAAAGTAATCTGCTAAAGGAAATGTTGTGAACCAAGAGAATTCAAATTGATCAAGCATACTTTCCTATGAACAACTTACTAAAATGCAATTTTAAATCAGTGTTGAGATAGTAAGAGTAAAAATACTGTTTAAAAGTCTTCATGGCCTTTGTGACTTTTGAGATTTCTTGTGACTGTCTTTTCGTTTACTTTAGTGGGATTTGCACTGAGCTATAATGGAGTGAACTTACAGAGGACATCATTAAGCAGAAGGCTCATTGTATCATTTCCTTCTTTAATCTTAGCATATGATATGAAAAATTGTTTCTCTCTGCTAATGCTCTTTTTCCTCTGTTAAGTTCCATGAAGTCAATCAGATGATCTAAACTCATGATACTGTCAGCTTTTCTGATGTTTTACTTTTTAAGTTTGCTGAGAGTAAGATTTTCCTCAGAGATCAGTAATGACATTATAATTTAAAATTAATTTAAGTATTTGAATGTGTGATTAGTTTATGCTTCCTATATATACTATTTAAATTATGTGTGTATATACACTACCTATCTTGTTTTTAAATATATATATATGCATATTCATACCTACTGCAAATTAAGCAACAGGCACTTATGATACTTGTAATTTATTTTTCTTTAGTGAATGCCATCCTTTCAGTGCCAAAACTTTTCAGATACAGATACAACGTTGAACAGATTTCTTCAACATTGGACAACTTTGCCTTTGCATGGCATGATGCAGAATCACAACACATATAAAAATCTCAGACGGTCTTGAATCCTAAGGCTCAAAACAAGATCAAACAATATGAATGTGCTGAAGTATGTTTATTAGACAATGGATAAGACTATAAAGATGACTGTCTTTGATGTTGAGAAACAAAGCAACTTCTCTCTCATTATCGAGGACACCTCCCAGTGCTGAGAGGCCTCTGGTGGCTCATGGCAAATTTGCATACCTGCAGCAGGTGCAGTACAAACGTTATTCATTTCTCATTCCCTTGCCATATATGACCTTCTTCACACTAATCTTTATTTACTTCATTAGTGGTGTTTCCAAATTTGTATTTAGAGGATTGCTGTCTTATTGGAGATATTGAAAGTATTTTAATGCTTTCTCTTAGTTAAAGATACCTCAGGGAGAAGTTAAGTATTCAAAATTCTGGGTACAGATAAAAATGAAGATGGGTAGTTGCAATGTTTATACATTTTTTTCATCTTCTTTAATCTATCTTTGCCAGGTGGGGGAAAGAAAGTAGAAAGAGAATTATATTTACTGTGTCTGCTGTTTGCTGAAGCAGATACTAAGCTTAGCAGGCTGGATTCTACCTTACCTTAAGATTACTTTAAATTTAATCATTAAATTTAATTTCTTTCAGACTTGCAATATCTAGTGTTTCCATCTTCGAGTTTTGTATGGTTTGGAATACTTTGAATGTTTGGGATTTCTAGAATATATTATTTATAGAGAGTAGTTCAATTGTTTTATTTACATTGATTAAAGTAGACTATTGGCAGATTATCAACCCCTTACAACATCCCCATGAAAATGAGTTTGTTGATTTACAAATTTTAATGCTGCCATGCCATGTTCTAAACATTTTTACCATTAGTAGTGTTTGTGCGTGCGTTTTATAGAAAGATGAGCTTGAATTATCAGAGAAGCCTCTAAAGGTGATCTCCAGCAATTTTCTTTCTGTCAATAAATATGTCTTGTCTCAGAGGTGTACCAGGTCAGGCTGTGACTGTTTGGCTAGCAAGCACAAAGCATGACACAGCTATGCTTACTTAGACATGTATTGAGGTAAAAGACCTGTTTCATTAAAGTCTAAAAAGAAATCAAGAGAACCTCAGCATGCCAAAGGTAAAGCAGCCACAGTCTTATTGTCTCTGTTTAGCATCAAGCCTGTGTGAAGGCTTTCTTTGTCTAAGTGAGGATTTAACTACGACAGATATGGCTTCAGTTCAACATGATGGCATACAATTGTGAAAATTTTAAAAAAAGTCAAGCACACCCTCTAATCTCAGCTTTGTTGCTGTGAATGATATACATTTGCTGGTGTCACTAATATGACTGACAGCTTCATGGCAAAGATGTTAAAACCAAACGATCCATCCACCCATAAATACTTCCACATTCCTGGTAATATTTGAGGCTTGCATAAGTGATGTGGCCTATTTGACTATCAAAGTGATTATATTTGAATCTTGTCAGTTTCGACTATTGTCATGTTCCTGAAGTTATAAATATAGTACTTAGGTCATCTTATGATACCATGCTAATTTTCTGGCTCGCAGATCTATATTCCTTTCTCGTTAATTGATGAGCGTAGCTCATGGGCCTATGTACATCTGTACTGAAATACAGATAATTGCAACTTGAGTGTCTCCAAGAGAACAAACAAACCATGGCTGTTAAAAGAAACACTGATGGCCTAGAGCTAGCAAAGCTTCACTGCCAAATGCAAATGTAATGAAGCTCCTTAAAAATACAAAAGCAAGCACAGATCCTACCTGCAAACTATTTTCAAAGTTCAAGGATATCCCCAATCTCATTTAAAATTATTTCTGTAGAAAGACTGTGATGTTAAAGGAAACATTATCAATCCCTGCCTAAACATATTTTCTGGTTTGTTTTTTTTGGTTTTTTTTGTTTTTTTTTTTCTTCTCTTTACATCCTTTTTGCTATATGGTACATATGTCATTCCCTGAAACACATGTACATTTAAAAATAGTTCTTCTTTAAACATAACCTTCCTATTGCCTGGGGAATTTCCTAATTCCTCCCACCTGGTTCCAGCCACACTTCCATCAACAGAACAGCTCTCCCTGCAACTGTAATTTTCCTTGGGGTAAAAGTACTAGCTCTAATCTTGCTGGTCCCTAGACATTGTGTTAGGCTCACTCAGTGCTTTTTTTCCCTATGAGATGATAATGCATTTAGTAGTACAGTTGGGATGGAGGACATATGGAACTTCTATCTATGCATTATCTATGCACAGGTATAATCTATACTAAAGAATAGCCATGACTAACTAAAAGAGGATAGCGCTGCAAATCCCATTTTTGCTATCAAGAAAATGAGATATTTGCTATTTTGAATAAAGAACAAAGGGAAGAAAACAACAGTGGGCAAGCAGGTCCTCTGGAGGTGTTCCAGTTTTCATTTAACAAGTTATGTTCTTCCCAAGAAGCTTCTTATAAAATCCTACTCTTCTTGTGCTGAACAAAGATATCAGTTATATGCCAGCG
Source organism: Tetrao urogallus (assembly GCF_951394365.1). Lineage (NCBI taxonomy): Eukaryota > Metazoa > Chordata > Aves > Galliformes > Phasianidae > Tetrao > Tetrao urogallus. Next base: position 27,401,417 of record NC_136818.1, read on the forward strand.
TGGACTTTCTTTTTTTTCTATAGAGTGACACAAAATTATGCTTTGAATAACATTTTACTAATAGATTTATTATGTCTTTCATCTACGGCATAATAAGGTACGGAATAAATGTCTTGATCCCTATCAATTTCCAGATGGTAAAACTGTGGCTCCAAGGTATTATTCTCTGTTTTAAAAAGTGCAATTTACCATGATTACGTGACTAAGTTAAAACACATTTTGCTTGCTATCAAAGTCCCTAAAGCCCCTTCCCGAATATCATTAGGGAAGGTTATCATTCCCGAATATCATTATCAAGGTTAAGGACAGACTGGTTAATGATGTATTTTATATCTCAGAATTCTTCCTAGAAAAACAAAACAAAACAACAACAACAAAAACTTCTCTATTTTGCAAAGGTATAAAGATACAATAAACTGTAAAACACATGCTTAGTCATCAGGGAAAATGGGCTGATCTTGTTTTCTGTGTCAGGACCTGTCCACTCTATGAGATCGTTTGCATCCCGGCTGTTGGTCAAAAAAAGTATTGGAGAAGAATGTTCTGATAAATATTCCTAGGATTACTTAGGATAAAGAGAATCTTAAAATACATTTTCAGTTACACTTCAGCAACATACTATCATGACATGAAAGTTCTAAAGTAGAATGCTCCTGTAAACTTTAGCACATCAATGCCACTTTCACATTTAATCTTCTTCAGCTAGCGTGTAAGCTCCGTAAACGTTTAATGAAAGATCAATCCACTCTGTTTCCAATGTAATGGCAACCCCGCTAGGGGATCGCAATTATCACAGCTGACCTGAACAATCTGATACTGCTGTGCTAGTGAAAGCAAGGCAGTGGAAGGACTGTACCTTTCACTTGGTTTTTGTTGCTGTTTATCCATGCTTCCTTTTCTGTTCTCCTCTGGCAGCACATTTCAATTATGCCAGCGTCTCAACTGGAAGAGCTATTTGTCACCTTATCTCCAGCTGTCAGTAGCTATCGTCTCTGAGTTATAGGCACATTTGAATTACTGACTGTGAGACTGAAAGGGCAGGATATCACCACAACTGTAGTTTATTAAAGACCCACAGCTGTTCCGTATAATGTCTAGAAATTCAGTTTGCTAATAAATAATTGCTAGAGACATCTTTCTGTCTGTTTTCCTTCCCAGTAAGGACATCGGCCTTTAAAGAATCTCGTGTTTTCTGAGTATTCACTTGAAATCATCCATATGATGCTTAGAAAATTTTAACTTTTTAAAGGAATTTCTGTGATTTGTATAATCGCGATTATCAGTCAGGGCAACACTGTAGCTTGTAACGAATACTGAAGTGCACAATATTAGTACTTGTAATGGCAAGGATTCTGACAGTTATTGAAGATTGTATTGGAAAAATGCAAAAAAGTAAACTAAGGAAGAAATAAAGGAGAAAAACAGTTTGTGCAAATTGTTTTCTATCATGAGGTTTCCCTTAAATTACACAGGGACAGCTGATTGTTTTTGTAAGCTCAAGGTCATGCATGTGAAATGCAACATGTCTAACTGCTGTCATAGGCAGGACCTACTTTTCCTCTCTCTCAGATTTCAATAAACAACTCCAAGGTAAAAGAGTGGGATTTTTTTCTCTCTGATTCCTACTTGTTAAATTCATTTAATTTTTTTGCCCACAGTTGATGTGAAATGAAACCCATTGACTGCCTAAGAGTAGGCCTAGATTCTTAATTAAAAACAACAACAACAACAAAAAAAAACAAAAAAAAAACACACACACACACAAAAAACAAAACAAAAAATGTAAAATATATCCCTTTTTAAAAATTATTATTATTTCTAGCACTGTAAGGGTGTAATTATATTATATCATACTTAATTGATGTCTGAATGTCAAAATGAATCAGATTTGGAAAACAGTCTCAAGAAAACATTGGTCAACAGAAACATGGCATATTCCGAATATCACCAAAACAAACCGTTTTATTTATAATAAGTGCACTGAAAACCTGAAACGACTAAAACAGGGGTGGCCTGCAGGGACAGGGAGGTGATCGTTCCCCTTGGCTCTTGTGAGGCCCCATCTGCAATACTACGTCCAGGCCTGGGGCTCCCAGTACAGGAAGGATGTGGAGCTCTTGGAGAGAGTCCAGAGGAGGGCACTAAGATGGTCAGAGTGCTGGAGCAGCTCTCCTATAAGGAAAGGTTGAAGGAACTGGGATTGTTTAGCTTGGAGAAGAGAAGGCTCCAGGGAAACCTCATTGTGGCCTTCCAGTACTTGAAGGGAGCGTATAAACAGGAGGGGAATGGCTGTTTGTGAGGGTGGACAGTGATAGGACAAGAGGGAATGGTCTGAAGCTAAGACGGGAGGTGTAGGTTGGATATTAGGAGGAAGTTTTTCACACAGAGGGTAGTGAGGCACTGGAACAGGTTGCCCAAGGAGGTTGTGGATGCCCCATCCCTGCAGGCATTCAAGGCCAGGCTGGATGTGGTTCTGGGCAGCCTGGTCTGCTGGTTGGTGACCCTGCACACAGCAGGGGGTTGGAACTGGATGAGCATTGTGGTCCTTTTCAACCCAGGCCATTCTATGATTCTGTGATTCTATGATTCTATGATTCAACATAGTCACAACCACTAGCTGATTCACACAGACTTGCTGATTTCATATTGTTGTGTGACAGCTGTGCATGGCCGTCTGGAATGTGGTTTTATTTCACACTGATGTCTCCACTACCCACCACCTCACTGTGTTCACATCCACCGTTTGGTCTCCATAAATGTCCAACAAACATCAGTGAATGTCACTGTGTGTAATTTTTTCTACATGGAGAGATTCAATTCCACACCTTTGGTTTATACACACTTCCATGTCAGATGTCCATTCTGTCAGATTGCCCTGTGCTGCCATCTGTCACACAGGAACAACATGTAACAAAATATTGATGGTAAGGTTCAAACTCTGCAGCCATACCACCAATCTGCTTCTGATAGCACGGACCAACATAATAAAATAGCAGGCATTACTTTTGGTGCAGCTGTTGTACTTCTTTCATAGCTTTCTTTACCAACACTGATTTTGAAAGCTCATGCACAGCCAGTGAAATAAAGACCAGATTATGGAATACATTGACCAAATCCTTACTCTACATAAAAGGTAATAAAATTCTATTATTTTGCTAACAATTCTTTATTTTCCATCAATGTTAATGTTTCTACACTCTTTACAGGAACTTCTGCAGACACAGCAGAATAATTGATGCTACTATTACTGTGTGTACCAGGAAACTGTGTAGTGCACCAGTAGACCACGAGTCACTTATGCAGGGCTGTACATAGACATTTAGTAAGAAAGTGCCCACAAAATACTCTATAAGTAGGAAATAAGGCATAGTGGGTGGATATTGCTGAAAGGGGAATACAGCAGGGAGCAGGGTTCCTGTTCTTCAGAAGCTTGCATTCTCTTAAAAAAAAAAGTCTTTTTTTTTTTTTTTTCCTAATAAGTTTCTTTTTTTTTCTATTTTTCAAAATTATTCAGAGGGTTTTTTATTATTATTTTTCTCTAGGGGCACTATTATTAATAAGATTTATCAGAACTCTGGAAAGTGACATAAATATTTTGTTATCATGCATAAAACATTCTTGTTTGCAAGAATTTGCCATACTTGCAGTGAAATTCCAAGGAGATTAAGACTTTTTTATTTTTTAATCTACTCTTTTATTGCCGTATTTCTACCTGCTTAATTATTTTGTGTTTGTTTTCTTAAGCATTAAAAGCACCTTGCTTTTTATTACATTGCAACTTTTGAATCTCTAGCCATCTCTCTAGTGGCTCAACATGATTTTGAGTGCTTCTTTTCAGAAACTTGTCATACCTCATGCCAAACATATTTTATTAATATATCATCCTACTCAGCATTAAAATAAAGTACTCTGTTCAGGACAATTTCTGTAGGTTCCTTCATAAGAAAGCTTCTCAAGTAAATAATATGACACTAACAGCATATACTTTGAAATGGATTTAGGCCCTGCTACTGAATTCATACGAACAGCTGTAATCACTCTTCCTTTGGAAAGACACATAAAAAAATCATAATTTATAGGCACGTCTGTTAAACTAGAGAGAAAACAGATAGATTATATATTTCTAGATATGTGAAAACTCTACTTTCACCTTTTACACTTTCAACTTTTTATTGGTTCAGTAAAGTAGCTTTAACATGACATAGGCGTGAAGACAAATAGGATATTTTTTTACCCTAATTTAATTTTCAGTAATTGTATTGAATTTTATGTGATGATGCAGCATTGCATAGGATCAACAGCTTGCAACAGAATAATTAAATGTTTTATTTTAAAAAATTTTGATTGCCTCACCTTTGCTTTTTCCTTAAAATAGAAAAAAGAGGAAATGTGATCTACTGCTTTCCAGAATAGCATTCAGACAGTCTTCCATTTGGAAGTGAATTGTGCAATTTCATTTAGTTTAAACAGGTAAAGAACTTTATCCTGCATATTTAGCACTTACCAGGTCAAGTTTCTCCTGAAAGAATGCAGGATATGAAATACTTATGAATATGTCAGAGCTATTAGATGCAAGAGTTTCTAATTCTTCATATTAAGGATATTCTTTGATCTTATTCATGGTCAGTCCAGAATGACCACACATTTCCTCTGTACCATAATTTTTTGCAAGTTAGGAATGACTTTTGGTCAGATTCTATGTCAGGGTGTATTTCTCTGCATCTGAGTTATAGCAGGAGAGATGGCATCTCAGGGAGGATGTGTCATGATGACAGGATTACTTAGGCTGTCCTCAAAGAGAGAACAGTATGTTAACTCCACATAACACATCTCTTCTGACTTCCAGGAGTATATCTGAGGAAGCCCAGCACTCTTGTGGTAGCTTTGCATTATTTTTGGAATCCTGCTTTTCTCCTTTTTTTACCTTGATTCCAGAGGAGTGAAGCTACATTTACTAGAGACCATGCCTGGATGTGGGCGTCAATGATTCCTGTAGGACAGAAACAGCTATTCACCACTGTGAGGTGACCCTGTGACAAGGGGAATTAAACCTCAGCCACACAGAACTGTCAGGTTCAAAGATGATCAAAAAGAAGTAACCAAGAAGATAATTCCATGTCTGTGCATTTTCATTGATACAATACTTATGCATTCGCCAGACAGACAAAATGGGAATGTCAGAATCTCTCTCTTCCACCTTCATAGAGAAGTAACTGATCTTCAGGGGAGCCAGGAAGGTTGTGTTTTTGTAGCTTTTTGTGTGAACAACTTCTTTCAATAAGCATAAAGCAAATAGTCTTATGGAACATAAACAAGTTTCTGTGCTGTTCAGCTATTTATTACAGAATACCTCATTATATATCCTTAATTTATTGTCATCTTTGACACCCTTTTCAGCCAGTCCCACATTCAGAGGTTAAATAAATTTCTCCACATGTGCAGCACAGTAACTCCCTCCAGCTTTTTCTAAGGTTATCAAGAGTTACTTCTCCTTGCATCACAGCAGGTCCTCTCAGAGGAGATGGATGTATATATGGATATGATTCAAGGATGGAATGCCTCTCCTGTGAGGACAGGCTGAGAGAGCTGGGGCTGTGCAGCCTGGAGAAGAGAAGGCTGCAAGGTGACCTGAGGGTGGCCTGTCAGTATCTAAAGGGGAGCTACAGGAAATAAGGTGACAGGCTCTTTATCAGGGTCTGTGGTGATAGAACAAGGGGAAATGGCTTCAAGCTTAGAGAGGGGAGATTTAGGTTGGATACGAGGAAAAAGTCTTCTCCAGTGAGGGTGGTGAGGCACTGGCACAAGTTGCCCAGAGATGTGGTGGATGCTCCATCCCTGGCCACTTTCAGGGCTGAATTATTCCTTGGACAACCTGATCTATCTGTGCATGTCCCCATTCATTGCAGGGAGCTGGACTAAATGGCCTTCAGAGTCCCTTCCAGTGCTAAAAATTCTATGATTCTGTATTGATAGCAGAGTGAGCTTTATGCTAAAGCAGTAATATGTGCTACAGAGCTGCCATGTATCAAGCCAGCTGACTGCACAGGCAGCATAAAGATTGCCTTTAGCTTGTGGGAAAGAGGATCTTCGACTGTCCTGTCTTTTTCCACTTCCTACCTTTACTGAGGCAGTGAGACCAAACTCTAGTATTTATCTGTTTGTTGCATTGCTTTCACTCAAAGTATGAATTAGCTGATCAGCCTCCTTCTATGATATGTTTGGGAACTGTATATACTTACCATAGGAACTGGAATTGGAGTTGTCTTCACATTGGCCACCAGATACCCATCAGATGGTAAAAATTCTTGTTCTGTTGCCACATTGAATCGCATTCAAATCTGAAGGGGTGGGATGTTATAATCAAGTAGCACTTGAAAGATTTCCAGTAGTGCACTTCATTTATTCATAACTACAATACAGATTACGTCATTTATCCCTATGTCTCTTTCATTTTATGTAACACATTTTTCTTATATATAAAATACTGGACTACTTTTAACATATTGTAATCTCTCAGTTCATGAGAAACAGCACATTCAATGGAGGCTTACTGACATTTTTTCATGGCAGCATTTCAAAGCTGGCATGTCCTACAATAGGATGAAAATCATTCTGTCTAAGGCATTAATAGCTAAGGTTATGTTTAGTGTGGCCAAAACAGAATCCCCAATAATTGTTCAGCCTTGCTCCTTACACAAAGGAGCTGGACAAAAATACCATCACATCTGTTGGGCATATGGCTTAACAAACAGTTAAGCTTGGATCTATGTCCAAATCTGCATAACCATGTTGCATTCTGTTCCCTCCTAATGAATATTTCTAGGAAAATGCTGCAACTTTACTGTAGATCCTCATTATTTCAAGCTTTGAACAACCAGAATAATGAGGTCCTAAATGCAGTTGCTATTATAAGTTTAATAATCACCTGAAGTTGACGTACATCTAGAGAAAAGCAATAACCTTGTTGCTAATTTTAATTCAACATTTATTTCTCTTCTTTATTGAATTGGCTTGCATATGTTAGAGTACTTCCTATGTTTTATTTATTTATGTTATTAAACTTGTGTTTCATGAATAAAATCATAGAGAAAAGAAATGAAGGCTTTTGACTCCAGGGAAGCAGACCAGAATAAGCAGTACTGCTGAACTACATGGCACTTTACTCACACTTTCTAATGATGATACTCAAGCACGGCGTTGACACCTTTGATGCAGATATGAGTGATTCAGAACAGTATTTTACTCAGCCATGTGAGTGTAAAGACAGAGTAGCTCTCAGCATAGCTAAACGTTTGTGTGTATATGTCATGTATTGCTTCTCTTGTTTGCTAAATATGTCCATCTTCCACAGCAAGAGCTTCCAGCCTCCAGTGAATACATAAAGCTTCACTCCTTCCAATCTGTGTCAGTATTCATGGTATTATAAATACAGCTTATGGAAGATATAATAATTATATGACATTCTAGGTAATATTTCATGTCCCATTGGTGCTATGAAGGATAAATAAATGGATACAGACTCACATACATTATACTGTGAGGCATGCTCAATAAATATCTTTTACAATATTTAAATCAAAGCAGAACATTTTATCTCAAGCTCCTTAGAAATGCTTGTAAAGGGACATTATAGAGGGATAATAGATTTTACTTAAAAATTTTTAGTGTAAAGAGAACATCAGAATAGATCTATTTGTGTACAAAGTCTCCAACACGCATATTATAAAGTGTATTACAAGCTGACATTTCACAATATCAAAACAACATTTAGGCTTATGTCTACGAGATTTACACTTGTGTAAAATTGTACTGAGTCCAGAATTTTGGTAGAAATAAATGGGAGAAAAGAAGTCCTTATTTGGACAGATATATTTGTCAATTTCATGCAAAATGAGCCAAATAATCCACATTATAGAGGATTATTTCAGTCTATGTGACATTCTTTTTGGAAACAATTCTCGACGTTGTGTATCGCCTGATAGATAAGGTTTTGAATCAATATTTGTTTGAGAATGTGATGCTTCTGCTATTCAGCTTCTGTTTGCCTCCAAGCCAGTCATGTAAGTACCTTTTACCAATTCCAGGCAGGCAGACACATCAGCCCTTGGGATGAGCAGACAGGAATTTGGTCTCTCCATGGCATTGAGCTAAGCCTGTACTAAGCAGAAGCAAGGCTCCAGAAACAAATAGACAAAAGCTTTTCAAAGGATTTAAAAGCTTGCATTCAGTGCCATGCTAACCAGGTCATAAAGCTTCTTGGCCTTGATCTGACTATGGGGCAGCAGAAGATTATATCTGTTCACTGACTTTCTTCTTTACCTCCACAAGAAATCAAGTTCCATTATTTTTATTTTTATTTTAATCAAGAGAAGAAGAGAAGGGAGAAATCTATGACTGTGTTGATTTTGAAGCAGCAATATGTACAGATAAATCCTTAAAGCCACTTCTCATCTGGGAAGCCCAGAGATGGCTTCTGACTCCCTTTTTCTTATGAAATTCCGGAATATTTTTTTCATGCACAATCTATTACAAGAACAGGACTGTGTAATCTATTGGCTCTTAATATCAGACAAAAGGACATATAATAAATACAACTTTCTTCTCTTTCTCATACGCCTTTTCATCAGTGTATCATAAAGCATTTTCTTGAGGTCTAAGCAAACGTGCCATTTTGGAAAACTTGTTGCAAGGTAATAAAGAAAGGTTGTCTATGGGCATATATGAGCTAGGAAAACAATGATTCGAGCTTGCCAAGACTTTATAGAAGCGTTAGATTATTTTGAGCAGTGTGGATAAAAGATATTAGAAACTGTCCTGGTAATATGAAGGGGAGAATGAACAGTCTTGTTATCCTTCTTGGATGTGTGCCAAACCATGAAATCAATACTGAACTTCTTGCAAGGAAGAATAAACATATAAACCACTTATAATGAAAAGTGACCAGGACTTTTTGTAATTAATTGGATGGACAATTGCTTGTTACTCCAAGAATGCCATCAGCTTACCTAATAGATTGTAAATCCATATGTTTTTTGTCATTAATATAAGAAAGAATATATACTGGTCTATATAATCAATCCCCAGAAGCATGAACATGTTGAAAAATCTACTTTCTGCCTACTCAGAATGTATAAAACCCAACACATCCACAGGAAAGCAGCTCGCAAGTAACTCAATCATTCTTCATTTCAGGTGTAGTATAGACAAGGATAGTTTTACTAGGAATTCTCCCTGTCCTCTCCGCTCATAATGACTAACCATTATTATATGTAAAGCTGATAAATAATCTGCTTGGCACTTAATTCTTGTCTTAAAAGCATGTTCAGCCAGCTCAGTTTTACAGGACATTGTACCAGTTCCTCAGAATTAGTCGATCAGTTTATACAAATGTTTTCCATTTTCTACCTATTCCTGCTGTTTATTTATTTTTTCTAATTTGCACTGTATCACTAGTAAGTGCATTTCCTGATACTACTTACTATGTACTGCATGGGCGTTAGATTTATTTCTGAGGCAGAATTTTAATAAATCACAAAGAGCTCTTATGTTTGTCCAAATACCTTTTCAGCAGTGTAGGTACAGCTAACTATGTAAACATGAGGACATTGACACAAGTGTGCTGGGAACTATATCACTAAGTATAGATGAAAAACAAACACAAAGCTACAAGACAAGATGAAGAGATAATTCATACTCAGATTCCATTAAAGGAGGAATTTCTAGCTACAGATGTTACAGAGGCTGAATTTCTATTAGACAAGAACAAAAGAATATCTACTTCTGTTCCTCTGATGTTTCCACAGCATTCATGGCATTTTTCAAATCAGTTATATCATAGCAGTTGGGAAAATCATCTGAACGACTATGCATATAGGAGCAAATACATTGTATTTCATCATACGTTTATAAATACATATATTTTAAAAAATTTGTTCATGGATTTCTGTGTGTTTCATATGATAAATTTCTACCTTATATGGATAATGAAAGAGAATAGGGAATCTGATTCAAATGAATTCTAGTTCTGGAAGAACTTTGAGTACTATGAAGCTGGTAAGATGAGAAAGAGATACAAAGGGAAAAAGTATTACTAGGATGTTTCAAAGTAGTGGTATATTAAGATAAGAAGGAATATTAATTGTTCTTATTCATTATAATGTCAAAATAAAAACATAAGAAATGGTGTGGAAAATATGCATGTATCTAACAAATATTTCTGCTTTGACTTTGGAAAAATGCCAGACAATAATGAAAATATACTTAATGAATAAATAGCATATTTTTCCCATTTCTCATTTCAGCAAAGAGAACTTCATTTGAAAGGAGTTTAAAATATCTTGATTTTTTTCTTTTTAGTCACCAGATATGGATAAATGACAATTTTAAGAGACACAAATAAGATGCATTCTATCCTAGCAGATTCTCCCAGAGAAGGGAAGCTGCTGTATTTCTGTTTCAGTGTTTGTCCCTATTATCTTGCTCCTGTATTAGGTAGATATTTTTTGGAAGCTCAGTCAATATGTAATTCCTAACTCCTAAAATAGGAGAAAACAGCAGTAAGAAGAATTCAATGAAATTTGGGAAGGTTCTCTACTACTGAATTGATTTAAATTAGCATGTGGCCTGTTCTGGCCACACATGGATAAATTTTCTGCTTAAAATCTAATTTTTTAGTGTTTTCTGATACAGGATATTTTTCAAATTTGTACGTGACTGTTGTGGAATGGCTGGTAGGCAAAGCTGCAAGGTAATGGGATATTGCTGCTATGGGACCCTCTTTTATAAAATCTGTAGGAATGTGGTGTAGCTGTGTCCTGAGTAGTTAACTACAACCCATTCAGAGTCTGTCTCCTGTCTTGGAATTAAATTTTCTATGAGATTCTACAACAGTTGCAACCCTACACAGCTTTTGCCTTGAATTGGACACAGGGAGTGTTACAAACCCTATCAGAATAAGGCAGTTGTTTCACATCCCTGCAGTTTCCAGCTTACGTAAACCCTAGACACAGATCAGTGTATGATACAAGTTACATCCATTATAACATTTTGTTGACCATTGAGTTTTAATGTAGTCGTTTTGTTTTGTATCATCGTGGAGTTTTCCAAGTTGTGGCTTCAAGCATTACGAAATCTTCAGGCTTTTAAGGAATGTAGGCGGAGAAAAATGCCATATATTCTCCCAATGATCTTTTCTGCCAACAGATTAACTTGCAGCTGCTTGGGAAACATTGGCTTCAGAATTCTGATGTCATTCCAGCCCATTTGAAGCAGTCATCTTCTCACCAGCCAAAAGTGGATCTGTGTCATTTAGAAGACATTAAGAAAAGGGAAGGCAGAGCAGCATTCTGTAATATTAAAAATGGTGTGATGTTTATTCTCCAAGCAGGCTTTCCAAACTATGCAACACTGCTGCTTATTGACATTTATACTTTCTGGCACTACTGCTGTTTTATGAAATACCAAAGTAAATTATAATGAAAACTAACTGCTGGTTTTATCTGGGCACCTCTTAACTACGTCTGACTTTAGAAAATATGTCTGTGTGTAGGAAGAATCCGTCACACTCACTAGGAATCTCTTAGTTAATCATCCAGAATAGCAGATATTATATTCCCATTTCAAATTCAAATGCAGTGCAAATTTAGAATACAATGATATTTTTTTTTGTTTCCTTCAGTTAGATGTTTTATGGAGAGATTTTCCTATATTTTCCCATAGCATATACTTTAGAATGTATTAAAATGAATACAGTAGCAGAAAGAAATGTAGAATTTATATATGCATTTGAAAAAAAAGGAATCAATAACTTGAAATGAGACATAGACAACCCTCCTTTGCCTGCTGCCCTAGTTCTTTTCAGATCCACGTGTAATTTTATGTTAATATGAGCAAATCTCTATATTCACTTTACAAAGATGAATGTCATGTCAGAACATTATTCTCAGATACAGCATCTCCGAATGCTGTACAAATAAGAAATAGTAGGAAATAATGAAATATATATATATATATATACATTTTAAACTGCACTTATTTATTTATTTATTTATTTATTTATTTTACCCTGCCTTGACTGCATTGTTTCAACTTAACCTCTAAATGGAACAAATGGCAGAAGATCCCATTCAGCAAATAGGCCTGCAATATAGCCTGTCAATACTGGCACTACTTGGCTTCAGAGCTCTTGCACGTGTGTTAACCAGCTAGCCAAGAAACAGATTTGGAGTAGGACATACAAATCAGTGGGTCAGGAAGATGGAGAGAATGCTGTTCACGGCCCTTGGCACTGCTTATGACAGTACTGCACTTCTATCACCTTCTATCAGATTTCATCCTGACTGACTTATTTCCTCTTTCCTGTGTCACCCCAGAAACTCAAAGCCATCATCCTTCTCAGCAACAAGCTTTGCCCTGAGCAATAAAAAGCTCTATCCAATGGTGAACATACTGCATATATCAGGCTGAAAATAGATAGGAAGAATAGAGGGTCCCAGCTTAGGTTCTTGATAAACACCGTAACAGCAGCTAGTCTTGACTCTCACAAATTGGAAGAGAAGGAAAGAGTAAGCTTCCAATAAGTCCACTGTTTGTATTTGAGCTATAATTAGTTTTCTTGACCAGCAGTCAGCACTGATGCTATGTTGTTCTGTGGGAGATGTTTTTCCTGCATCCCAAGGTTCTGAAGGAGTGGTCAGATGTGATTGTCAAGCCACTCTCCATTGTATTTGAAAAGTTATGGCTGCCAGGCAAAGGGACTGGAAAAAGGGAAACATCAGTCCCATTATTAAGAAAGGTAGAAAGGAATACCCGAAGTGGTGGAGTCTCACGTGTGCCTGAGAAGATCAGTATTAACATACATGAAAGACAAGGAGGTGACACAACACAGTCAGTACAACTTCATCAAGGGCAAATCATGCCCAACCAATCTGGTGGTCTTCTACATTGGAGTGACAACATCGGTGGACAAAGGATGAACAACTGGACCTGGACTTGTGCAAGGCCTTTGACATAGTCCCCCACCACATCCTTGTCCCTAAATAGGAGAGAGATGGATTTAAGCCTGGACTAATCCATGGATAAATAATTGTTTGGATGGACACGGGCAGAGGAATGTGATCAGTGGCTCTGTGACCAAGCAGAGGTGAATGGCAGGTGGAGTCCCCCAGGAGTCCACCTTAGGACCAGTACTCTTTTTAGTACAAAAATCATTTGAGGGCTGAAACTTGTATTTGAGAGAATGACTGTAAGAGAAATAGGTAAAAAAATGTTGAGCTTTACTGTGTGATAACGTTTTTATATGTGTGAGGGTTGCTCTGAAAGTAATGCCTTCTATTTTATTATGTTACCTCACTCCATCAGAGGTTGATTTTGGTGGTATAGCAATAGAGGTTGAACCTTCCCACCAATATTCCATTACATTTGTTTGCTGTGTGACAAATGGCAGCGGAAGGGCAGTCTGACAAAAAGGGCATCTGACGTGGAAGTGCATAGGAAGTAAAAGAATGGTGCTGAATTCCTTGTTCAGAAAAAAATGGCATCCATTTTTTATAAATATAGACACCAAACAGTGGATGTGAGCTCAGTTAGGTAGTGGGTAATGCATTTCAGCAGTGGAGACAGTGACAGTGGGTCATCTCCATTGGTGCAGATTTTCATGAGTGCAGCATGCAGGCTGTTTTGCCCATTGCTGGCAAAAATGCATATCTAATGGTGGCAGCTATACTGAAAGTCTGGTCTAGTGTCATTGTGCTCTTTGTCCCTGTTGTAGTTTCCATGGAAATAAATTGGAAGCATTCATTTTGAACCAACTGCATATTAAAAGAAATAGAAGAATATAAAAATTATCAAGCCATGCAACTTCTGCATAGCCTGGGAGTTACAAGATTTCCTCCATGTGAAAAAAATTGCACCCACTGACATTAGTTCGACACTTGCTGAAAGTATATGGAGACCAAACAGGTGGATGTGACGACAGGAAAGTGTTGGGTGGTGCTTCTCTGCAGTTGAAATGTGGTGTGAAAGAAAAGCCATGTTCCAGATGATCACAAACAGCTGTCACACTACAAAATGAAGAGCATCTCAATCAGCTCATCTGCAAAAATCACTGGATTGCTATCAGGGAACTGTGTATACAGCTGAATATTGGTCTCAGTACAATGGGAACAATGGTGGCAACATTGGAATATAGAAAAGTTTGTGCTGGCTGGGTCCCACAGGAACAGAAGGAACACCTCATGCAAGTTTGTCAGGACCTACTGAAACAATATGAGGCAGAAGGTGACATTTTCCTGGATTGTATCATTACCAGTGACGAGACATAGTGCCACCACTAGGAGCTGAAGTTAAAACGGCAGTTCATGGAGCGATGAAATGTGAATTCCCCATTGATGAAAAAGTTCAAGATGCAGCCTGGATTTGGCTTCTTCTAACTTTCTTCTGTTCAAGCTGATGAAAGATGGACTGTGTGAGTGATATTTTTCTAGTGATAAAACAGTGGATCTCCTCCACTGGTGCAGATATTTATGAGTGCAGTATGCAGACTTTTGTTCATCACTGGTGAAAATGAATTGCTAATGGTGGTGACTGTGTTTAAAAAGTGTTTTGTAGTTGAGAATTTGCTCTATCAAATAGCATTATTGAATTATTTGAAACTGTTGTTTTTCAGAGAAATCTATGTATATATTTATTTATATACATATTTATATACAATGTAAAGGGAACATCATGATGCAAGTTTACTTGTAGTGATTTTTTTTTAATGAGAAAGTAATTCTATATTCAAAACAGCAGTTAATAGCGACTCTTGCATATTTAGAAATGGCCTTCCCACTCAAAATTCTTGAAAACAATGTAGAGTAAATTTCTATCCTGAACTCCAGCCCTAGTTTATCTCCTCTCACTTTTTACTTCCATCAACTCACTTATTTTGGAAGTCTGTAATCTTTTCTCATGTTTCCTGTTGGAGAAGCTGCTTGTGACTTCTTGCTTGTCCTCGTCTGTGTATCAGCTGTCATGAAGTCAGGCAGCTTATTTTTGTTGTCCTGTGTCCCTCTTATTTTCAGACAGGACATTTCCTCTCATCTCTCTCAGGGTATTTAGGTCTTCATCTGTCAAGGTTCCAAAAGACATTATTTAAGAAAGACTTCAGGAAAAAGTGTAAGCTAGTTAGTAAGTGCTTTAAAAGCTTCACCTCAAATGAGTAAAGTAAAATGCCTGTTTTTTAAAAATGTCAGCTCCTCAGTTTCTACAACAGTGAATTTGAAAGGATGACTACTTGCTGCAACAGTAATTATTTGCACTGATATACTCAAAATAAAAAGCAAAACAGAGCCTGGTTGCTCTCTCTGAAATAATTAAGTTATGGCAAAACAATCTTTCTGCAGCAAAAACTGTGGAAGGGAGGTTCTCTAACTCAGGTCTGACTAATTAAGCAAAAAAAAAAAATAAAAAAAATTCATAGTACTAGAATAAATGAATCCCTAAATTCAGTAAACAAAAGACTTTCAGTAGAGTGGGAGGACTTGAACTTAATGCTTCTGAATTTAATATGGGTGAGATCACCATTTTTCTAGTTTTTCTGTCTTTTGGAGAAGAGCTGTAAAACTTTGTATCAACTAAAACACTGTTTGGAAAGAAACACAAAAGGTATCAGTCGACACAGTTAGCCCAAGGTTAAGAAATGATTCAGACAAGAGCTGTAATTAGTTGTGCAGAACATGCCTAGCATTTAGAAGAGCCTTTAATCTACCAGACGTGCATTAAAAGCTCGAAGAATTGGAAACTCAAGTTGGTGGTGTTTAATCTGAAAAGAAAATGTTCTCTCTGAATACAGAAAGTAGTCAAATCCTACAGCAGATTATTAAGAAATTCTGAGAAATACTGAGCATCAGCTTTTAACTTATAATTTGATATTTTTTCTTGGAGATTGGCTTCTTTTTCAGTCTCAAACTTATTGATGTATATAGCAAGAACCTAGTGACAGAGTCACTAGAGCAAGAATCTAGTGACATTGTTCTGGCTGCATTAAAAGAGGGTCATACATATGGTCAGTGAAGGCAGGAAGGAAAGGAGAAGGAAGCAGGGAAGGTAGAAATAAATAAAACCACAAAAACATATCCAGAAGGACATATTCAAATAAAATTAAAAGAAAAATGTTTTCCTTATTTCTTTTTACTTTCACTTGAGAAGTACATTCACAATTCAAGTTAATACACTGTATTTACTGCATTACTGTAGTCACTATGACCAACTGTTAGCCTTATATTTTAAAGGTAAAAATATTTCTGCTTTAGTTTTCTCAGCTATTCCTACTAATATGCTGTAGTTCCATAAAGGATGAAAAAAAGAGATTATTAGATTTCTGGATTCTTACAATGAAAATAAATTTATGAGAACAAAGCATTAAATAATGGTAACTGAATTAAAAACAAAACAAAATGACCACACACCACCACCACAAAACCAACAAAAAAGACCTATGAAATAGCTGCACCAAATTATTGCCTGTTATGTGTGTATGGCTACCCTGGTGAAAAGGCATTTTGGATCTACAAGAGTATGTTACTGTATGTTAGGACTACACAAAACTGTATTAATTTGGTTCTCATTCATACATGTGAATTTTAAAGTACTGAATACAGAAAAAAAAGTGTTTAAATATTAAATAACTCATTTTATTCATTCAGTCCCATGCAATTGCTTTTTTTCAAATATCTCTCAGATTTATTTCCTAGCTGCAAACTTGATTTTTGTCTTTTGTGTTAATTGTGTAAATGAATATTGTACTATATTTAGCTGGGACCTTCAGTAGGATCTTTAAGCTCTCTAATCTATTTGCCTTCCTACAGTCTTATCTGAGGACAAATCTTAATTGACATGCTTTACAAAGGACTTGACAAAGCAGTAGCTAAACCGCAGTCCAAAGGTTGCCTTGGACTTAATTCTCACAGTATTCCAGTCTGCAGCCAAAAGAGACTATAGAGTACCTCGCAAAAGCAAGGGTAACACAGGTGCTAAGTGTCTTAGTAAGCTGAAAGCAATGAGCTCTTCTGCTAATAAGTATCTGGTAGCTTAATTGGTAAGTAAATGAATAAAAGATGTGTTTATTACTGTGTAATTGACTTGTTTGTTTTCCCTGCTCTGACTGAAGTATCTTGCAGAGGGGAAGGGGAACATTTTTAAAATTCATTTCTGTCTCTCCTTTGGCTGAAGTTATCTGTTTTCAGGAATCAGACTTGCAATCTGCATATTTACTCTGAATGGAGAACAAAAGTACAGAAAACTTTTGAAAATGTATTGCAATAGTGTTTCTCTACACTGTTTGAAGTAGCCAACTGTGTACCTAAGTGCAAATCTGGTTGTTCTAGGGTTATAGTCACACCAGGAAATAAACAGGAAAAATGGGAAGAGGAGTGCCCTCAATTTTTATTTATTTATTTTTCCAAACGATGGTTTTGTAACAGAGCACTTCCTCCCCTTCTAATAAATAACACTTGTTGCTTGTCCTATGCTTATAACACATGACAGAGTGTTGCTGTCAAGCCTTGCTGTAATACCCAGCCAGTTGCCTCCAGCTAGTCGACGAAGCAGAGTAGTTTGCAAATGAAGGCATTTGTCTGAATGACATATTTCTGAATGAGAATTACTTTCCTTTGCAGAGAGTTTGGCCGCTGGAAAGTAAACAATCTTGCTGTTGAAAGACGCAATTTTCTTGGCTCCCCACTGCCACTTGCCCCTGAGTTCTTCCGTAACATAAGGCTACTAGGACGTCGCCCAACGCTTCAGCAGATCACAGAGAACCTGATCAAGAAATATGGGACACACTTCCTACTCTCAGCTACCTTGGGAGGTAGGGTTAACTCTTGACAATATGGTGCATGTTTTCGACTTAACTGAACTGAAAGTGTTGGCCAACTGAACTCCTTGTAAAACTGCGGTACTCTTTCTCAGCAGTTAAGCTGAGCTGCTGCCCTGGGATAGATTTTACAGTACATGAGTAAGTTTTTTCTTCAAGCCTTATGGGTCCTTTTTTTCTGCTGATGCTAAACTTTGTTTTATTGATTCTGTGTAAACAGTTTCAGGGACAATAAGATAAGAATGCCTGTTGCTAAAGCTGAGATACTTTACCTGAGATCCTCGTATTCATGATCCTGGCCTTCTGGGGACACTGCTCTGCACTGAGAAGTCACAAATGAGAGCACATTTTTCTATAAGAGTTCCCTACAATAATTTGACAGATAACAAATTACAGCAGTGCCTGGCTGCATCACAGTACTCCAGAGATGAAGTAACAAACCCAACAAACAGATTAACCTGGAAAGCCTGGTGTGTAATTGGGATCCAGTAACAAAATGGATTGAAGAAATCCAGTGAAGAGGCATAATGTTCAAAAGAGAATGTAAATTGTTCTGAATGAAAGATAATTAGTGCCTGAGATGACCCATCTAGGCATCGCAAAATGAACTGACATTTTAGAAATGCAGCTTTATCCCTTGGTGGCTGATTATATTAAAGATAATTCTAGTGACTGAGTATCCTTCCAGCAGGACAATATTGTCAAAATCCTTTATCCACCTGAGGAATTGTCCTCTTTAGCACATTTCATAACAGATATTTAACCATAGATTAAGGAAATGACTGCCTTCCCATTCTCTTTTGGCTGATATCTGTAACAACTGAAATGGCTCAGAGCTGATCTCCTTTGCAGAAGACCATTCTAGAAGCAAGGTAAAATTCCATCTTACTGTAGATATTAAAATTATAATAATTAATGCATTCCTATCATATTTTCAGAACTAGCATTTCTACAGTAAATCTATCACCATTAGCACTGTAAGAACAAATTACACGTGCTGACCATGAATTTGGGATAAAATTCCCAGCCTTCTTTTAAATACTCAATGTGTTTATTTCATTCAAGGATCCTTTTAAAAAACAGGCATCTATTTTATTGTGCATATGGCACACCTGAACAGCAAAATTAACTGCAGAATAGAAAGAAAATGTTGCTCAAAACATTTAAGCACAATAAATAAAGATTTGGCTGCAGCAGGTATCTTAATGAAAAGATTACCCACTGTTAAAGGTTAGTTATTATTATTGGCTATTTGACAATTATTAACATAATTTTTTATATTAACTGCTATATCATCAAATTCACTTTGAAGTTGGGATTGGATCTAACAATTAAAGAAAAACAGTCTAACCCAAGTATAACTGCTCTTTCACAAGTACAAACCAGCACATGCTGATCACAAAAGAGCTACAGACTGAATGCCTTTCATAAAGCATAGCCCTAAGTAAAAACTAAAACTTGAAGACAGTTCTTCTAAAGACACTCAGCAATTCCAGCTTTAAACTGAATTAGGTATAGTGCCCAAAGCCTTAAGATCTCCTGCAGAGAAATTGGGGTAGAGTATCCTTTTCTTGCCCCTCTTGATACCACTTCACAAAGGCCCTAAAATGCAGTAACTGCCACATACTTGCAAAAATTCACCACTAAGAGGTAGACTGTGTTGACTTCTGGGCTCTGTCAAAGCTTAATGAAGTCAAAGGGATTTTTTTAATATTAACTTTGATGGGCTTTGATTTAGGTCTCTAGCCTCAATTTTAAGACATAATTTAAGGCACACCTGCTGCCTTCCATTATCATTGGATGGGTGGTGAATAATTTGAAAAATTGGCTGATTAAAATAATTATAGGAAATTAGTAATTTCTAAAAATGCTTTCATATGGTAGCTAATAACCCTATACTTTCCTGTAAGTGCTAGTTCTCATTTGGGAGTTAAATTGAATGGGGATTCCCAGAGATGCTTATCTGTGTTTTAACACTTAATTTCATTCTTTTCTTTCTTTTTCTTTAATTCATACTTTTTCTTTAATTATGAGTAGTTTTATTCTGAAAGCTTTGTTGCTTATGCAGCTTCTTGAAATCAGAAAGCCAAACTGAGCATACATACTTTTTTATTTAATAAATCCCCAGTCATTTGCATGCATGGCCACAAAGGAAAACTTGGCAAATCAGAGATCTTGCTGTAAGATTGGTGTGCCTCTGTGACCGTTTGGCTTTCATGAATATCCCTTTTTGACCATAAAGGGAACTCTTCCACATGGTTGTTTGTGATGCATTCCCTAGTCTTTGTTCACAAACACAGACACACAATTCTCAAGGGCATTCTAAAACGAGGGTTTAGAGAAGTAATATTTTTCATGGTTCCTCTAGATAATGTGGAAAATGACATTTCTCACTGCTTCTATTTCTTATGTAAATTTTATCTGTTTGCGACATAAAGAAAGTTAAATGTCCGTAATGAGCAACTTCAAGTTGCACGATGCAAGGACAC
This sequence comes from Tetrao urogallus, assembly GCF_951394365.1. Classification (NCBI taxonomy): domain Eukaryota; kingdom Metazoa; phylum Chordata; class Aves; order Galliformes; family Phasianidae; genus Tetrao; species Tetrao urogallus. Next base: position 27,421,760 of record NC_136818.1, read on the forward strand.
TATGCAATCCATTGATGCAGAGCAAAAGCCAAGATTCAGCAGTACATTCATGAATAAATTCTCATGCTTGTGCATAGGAGTAACCTCTTCTGCTTTTGCATTAGCTGTACACAGAATCGAATTTGTAGAAAAAGAAGAGATGATTTTCAATTTTGTATATAAATGGGAATATGGTATTGAGGTGGGCCATAGCTAGTAGGTGAGGTAATTTTCCCTGCTCTTCTGGGATGACACCTGTCCTGCAAGCTTTAGCAAATCTGCAAATTTACACAATCCAGCAAAAAATATTGGCTGTCCAGAACAGCTTTAGGGGAAAGGTAAGAGAAGACTCTTTTGGACAAAGCCCTGAGTATCTTATCTAATTAGACTTGCTTTGAGCAAGGGATTGGACTCCATGACCACCACCTTCCAGCATAAATAATTTTCTGATTCTGTGAAATGTATTTCTGAATTCTCTGTTAGCTTCCAACTAGCACTTCCAATAATCAAAGATTCTCCTTTGAGTGAGAAACAGCACACAATCTTTTTTTTTCTTTTTTTTTCTACATTTTTTCTTTTCTCTTCTGCTTGCCTACAGAATGATGCAATAACAGTTGCATAATGATAAAGTCCATAAGATAGAAAAGCATCAGCTGCCATAAACCTGAATGGTTTACAACAAACAGGACAGAACAGTGAGCTAAAGAAGTTATTGTGAAGCCTAGGGCACCGCTGTGGAATAAGTGCAGGGTAAAAATGTCAGTGGATCCCACTTTAGATGCATTCATTTTAACACTGCCTTGTGTGTGGATGTCAAGGTTGCTTAACAAACTAATTGATTCTGTGATGAGGAAATAAAAGATAACACACTACATGAAATGTAGTGACACACTACAGTGAAATGATACATCCTTATTCCTGCCATTTGGGGGACTTAAGTCTGATTCTGGTGCTTTGCAAGATGAAGACTGGGTTACCTTGGCATCTGGAAAAATTGTAACTGTTCCCAATAAACAAATTTGCAGTAGGTTGCCAAGGCTTGTTATGAAATTAGAGCATCAGAAGCCAATTGGCTGAATGGCAAATGGTAATTTCAAATGTTGCAGATTGAGATTTTTTCTCTTATTGTCAGTCATAATTGCTCAAAGTGCTCATTACCAGATCATCAATACATTCACCTGTCTGGGTCAGTCAGAAAAAAAAAAAAAGAAAGTAATTGTTTTCTTTACTACAGACCATCTTAGCAGACATCAGCAAGTCAGTTTAACCCCAACCTCTTGTCATTCTCCTCTGCACTGATTAGAGTTCTGCAAACATGTTTAGTATTCACACCTTTACTATCCTGAGTAAAAAGGACATTGCACTGTGTACAGAGATGGGAGATATATTCTGGTGATGTAAATTGGTGAATTCTATGAATTCTAAAGAATTTATGATCATTTGCACTAACTGCTGATATGAATTTTGCTTTCTGTGATGCTCAGTGAGGGTAAGGAATAAATAATTGGCAAATAAAGGAGGGAGAATCCAGTCTTAAATGATTAATGTGAGAAAGAAACTCAAAAATTTAGCATTGGACCTTCAAACCCTCCAAGGGTCAGTAAGTTTTTCAGCATTTAATATTATGAAAGTTAAAGGGAAGTTAAAAAAAAAACAACAATCTGTTCTCTTTCTTTTCCCTCCCTGTGTGCTGAAGGAAGGAAATACTCAAATCCTTTCAGAGAGGATATATATGTGGAATTAGTGCGCACAGTATTCACATCTGGCCTAGCAGTGATTTAGATACTGTTTGAAGCTATGCACATCCATCAGCATCTGTTTGACTTTGGGAAAACGACCTGACCAAATCCTCATGGCACATTGTTGGGTTTTTGTTGTTGTTGTTTTAATAAAATTGCATTATATGTCTTAATTACTATATTGCATTGCAACTATTGCAACTGACATATTATATTTAATCATGAACTTTGGATAAGTTTATAGGCCAAAACCTTCATGTATTTTTATGATACATACTCATATATGAACACAGAGCTTTAAGCAAGTAACTGTGGTTGATGCTCAGATACATCTACCTTTGAGTGATATCCTTTCTTTATAATTTCCTCATTTTCTGGCAAACACTGTTGTGAGTTGCCTGGATCACATTTTCCTATCCCTACCCAATCCACATATGAAAATATGAAACATCGAGGCATGTGATCCTTTCATCATTACAAAGCTGTGGCACAAGAAAACATTCTCTCAATAACTGAGGCAGAAAATAGCATTAAGCATTAAAATCACATGAATATGTTTTATTCTGTGTAGCAATATATATTTACTCCAGTAGACATTTCTATTTAGTTACAATTGTCACTGCATTCACTAATTCTAATGTGCCAATGATAGTTATTTGCATTTTTTATGTAAATAATTTCTGAAGATTAATTGCTAATTTCTGAATGCCATCTATAAACTATTGTTCAGAAGTCTTCCATCTTATTGGCCACGGATAGGTTATTTGTTTAGGTAAATTTCTGCACACTTCATTTATTTCATTTTTTGAAAAATCAGCATGTAAAAATTTTTTCTCACCTTGGGAATTTACACACAAATCCTTCAAAATTTGTTCATATTAACCTAGAAATAAATGAATAGAATATAAAAGCTAAAGTATAAGCTTGTGAATTCTGGGGCTTACGTGGATATTTGTATGTATTTTGCCAAGGTCAGCCTATAGTGTGAATGTCAGTTCCCAGCCCACACATAAATATTTTCATTAGAGACAGGAGCTGAATTTAAGTAAAACAGCTGATTTCTTAAACCAGTCATTAGATTATATCAGATTGTTTTATTAGAATGGCCAAATATCATTGAACTATTTCTTTTAACCCCAGGAAAGTGAACTTAATTGATCCTTGGATTTTGTGAAATAGATAGAATACTGCTTCTAAAGATTGCAGAAAGCACAGCTTTATTTTTAGCTTTATTTTTTAATCTGGATGTCTTCTTAGCCTTTTCCATCAAGGTAGCTGATAGACAGAGAAAAAAATACAAGATTCTTCCACATTTATAATGTGACAGGAACATTTCTTTTGTTATGGGTTTAATTTTGCCTAAATTAATGTAAAATTCAAATTCTCTCCTGCTAATCGAATATGAAGCAGTGATGTTCCTTCACAATTTCTCTGTGTGCGAACAGAACCTTGTTACCACTCTGCAGCAACATGGTGGAGCCCAAGTAACAGAATATGGTGGAGTTCTCTGCGTGTTTCACCTATCTTAATCCTTTCCCTAGTAAGTTCCAAATCAGCTGAAATACTTCTTGAATCAACCAGGTGCCTTTTGGACATCACATATTTTTGAAATACACCTAATTGCACCCATTATCACTGTAGTGCTTGAGAATATCAGCAATGAATTAGTTTGAGATGCCATCCAAGAACAATGCAGAGAGTTTGGAAGAGAAAGCTTCCTATGTGTTTGGGAAATGTAATCTGATGTGATCTCTATTTGGTTACAGATCACGGGGAATAGCACATATCTGTTGTGGAGCAGGAACAGGACTACAGGGCTGGGGATAAGCAGAGTGCTGCTGGGGGATCTGCCTGCCAAATCGTGCCCACTGGCAGTTGCTGTGGCAGGCATGGGTCAGTTGAGTGGGACCAGTGAGGACAGTATGATGTGATAGCTGTGAGGGGATTCAAAGGTTATTTTTCTTGACATTTTCTGATCAAAACAAAACAAAGCAACACAGAACACTTCATTTTTGAGATACATTTTGGAAATGTGAGGTTTTTCACTGCACTGATCTTTGCCTCCTGGAGAACAAGCATGTTTGATGGGAGAAAAATAAACAAACTCTGTTTTAATAATAATAAAGCCTATCAGGACTCTGCTGAAATATGATCTGGATGGAAACGGTCCCACTATCTCTACTAATAACATAGCATAGATCAATCAAAAGGGCTCTGTGAGTTTGCCAGGGGAAGCAGGGTGGCGTGCCAGCTTATGAAACACAAATAACCTCTTTTTTCCTTTACTTTCCAGAGATTTCTCATGTTTACCTTACAATTCATTATAAGCTATTTTCAGTGGAAATTTGATTGCGAAAGTCACTTTAACCTAAATACATTAAATGAGACACCTGGAAAAGGGTGAAAAGTAAATTAGATCCCTTAATGAATATCTGCAACTTTTCTGCGCTGCTGGAACTGATCACTGATTCAGTGCTTACCCCCTGTGAGCTGTGGCATCGTCTGCTCCGATATAGCTGTGTCTTCACAGTACCACACACAGCTGCACAGAGCCCGTGGCCTCTGGCTCCACTCTCAGCTCACTCTCAGCTCTTCATTTCAGAAATACTGACTAGCATTGCAGGGTGCGTTTTGAAAAGGCAGGCTTTTTCATAGGCATAACTGAACACCAGCAATGCTGGAACTCTGACCAGATTTTGTGGCACCATCCATGAGATGCTACTGCCCTCCAGCTCTCTGCTCAGTGCCACCAGTGTGGAAGCACCCTGGTGTGCATAATGGCCCACCTGGCCACAAGACCTGCACTACCATTGTGTCAGGATGGTGTGGCAAAACACAGCACATGAGCCTGTGCTAATACAATATGTGTAAGTTTCTCCTGCCAGGTGATCTCAGCCTGCCTTGCTGGAGGTTTCGATATTAAATATGAATGCTTGTCTATTAATTACAGCAGAAAGCTTAGGTAGGTGGATGGGGAAACACTGTTATTTATGGAGGCTGCTTTAATTCCTAGTTCTTGGGAGTTCAAACAATTAATTCCCTCTTTGATGGCTGCATGTGCAGAAAAAGAAATCTCCCATTAGGAAACTACAGGGGAGTAAGCATGAGCAGAGTGGCAAAAAACTGATTCAGACTCCATATGGAATGGCCTGGGCAGCAGCTGTCCCTTCCAGGACAAAGTGAACACAGTGGATGAGCCCAGCAGGCCTGGCTAGGTAATAGAATCCTGGATAACCACAGCTTTTGCCTGTATAAGCACTGAAGGTCCTGTCTGTCCTCTGACTTTGGGAGGCATTGGGAAACGCTGTAAGACCCATTGATTAACATTGAACACAATTCTCTTTCTCCAAACAGAAATGAATTTTGCAAGAAGAGGTAGCTGTGTATAATTAAAACACGTCAGCAGGTGTGTTGTCCTGTGTGGAGGCATGCATTTTTCATCTAGCATTGCTCACCACCAAGATTATCTCTTTTTAAAGAAGACGTCATGTTTTCATCCTACATATTATCCCTCTACAGCTATATTTGTTGGCACATAAGCCTGCCTGAAATTGGCATCTCATCCTATGAATTGGGCAAAATGCCACTATGGCAGATGGGTGAGCAATGAAACTAGAACGAGTGGCAAGTCAGAACATATCAGGGCAGTTTCCTTTCCAGGATCAAGGAAACAGCATTCTGTGGAGCTGCTCAGCACCTGAAACACAGGTAGATGACATTATCCCTTGATTCTTGAGCAGATGAACACTGAAGAGTGGGAGCTACCAAACAAATGTTTGGAAACTGAGAAAAGTGTTTCTGTGGTACTTAAGTTGCACACAAGAAAATACTGAGTTGATAATTTACTTTTCCAATTCACTTTTCAAAGTAAAGTGTTTTGTTTAGACACATCGCTAATTAATGAGTTTTTTGCTTAGCCTGAAATGCAGGAAAAAGAAAAAAAAGATCTATGAAGTAAACAATTAATTTGGGATATTCCTTAAAAATTCATCACCATTAGGTCTGTACTCAAACTGTTTTTAGGAGCATACTTAGTAAATCAAATGAGATTTTGTTTTGCTTTTTTCTTAATTATCTTGTGGGAGCTAAATTTTCTAAACTCTAGAGCATTTTTCCAAGTCTCTTTAGAGAAAAAAGTGAGAGAACCACAACCTCAGATGCTTCTCTTTGCTTTTGGAAGATCATCTGTGTTTTAGAAGTTTTCCTCCCCTCCCCTCCCCTCCCCTCCCCTCCCCTCCCCTCCTTTTTTCTGTTTTTTTATCTTTTTTTTTTTTTTTTTTCCAGAAAATTTAAGAGCAAGGTTACATGCTGACAGTGGGCAGTGTATTTTTAAAAACCATTCTTATAACTTCTTGTCTGAAAATGGTCATCTGAAATCCTATTGAGAACTGAGTCCATGAAAGCTCTTGTGCATGTGCTTAAGCACTGAAGTACCTCAATTTACCACCAGGGAGGTTTATCTAATAGCTATAGCAAGCATCAACTTGACACCTTATTTCTGGCAAAACAAGAGATGCAGAGGATGTCACTGATGGAGACTGTGGTTTCTGTTTCTGTATGCAGGAGAGGAGTCGCTCACAATTTTTGTGGACAAAAGGAAGCTGAGCAAGAGGTCAGATGGAAGTGATCCCAGCACCAACAGCTCTGTGGTGACTCTGGAGACCTTGCACCAGCTCGCAGCCTCCTACTTCATTGACAGGGACAGCACACTGCGTAGACTCCATCACATCCAGATAGCTTCCACTGCCATTAAGGTATGGGGATTCTGCTGAGACAAACACATGGACGTGTTTCTAGATTCACTAGCTGCCCTTCGGGAGAGGCGTATTTCAAACAGTAAGCAAAGACTGATTAGGAAAATAACCATGTTTCTCTGAATCACTTTTTTTTTTTTTTTTTTTTTTTTAATGTGAATCAAAGCATTAAATTTGTAAAAGAAAGGATAGTTTAGAAAAGGGTGCAACACGCTGAAAATATTACTTTTGTTGAGTGATACATAATTTGAATGGTCCTTATAGTATTACGTCACTGAGAAAATCTTCACGTATGTTTTCAAAAAAATGTGTTTATAGACAAACCTGTATCTGTCTAGAGACACATACTGTTTACATACAGTTTATGTTTTCTTTCAAAAATTGTTTTAAAGTGTAGCTTAGTGTACTCTTCTGATTTAATTACTTTTCAATCTTTCCAAAAAAACAAAAAAGAAGACTCTTGATTCTACAGTCCTATTTTCTATCCTACTGACTACAATAGGTCATCCTTAGCACTGGGAGATGCTTGGCTAAGATCAGAACCTCTGCAGATATTATATAAAGCAACAACTGTTCTCTTGCTCAAATCTTTACCATAATGTTGCTTATTGGATATAACCTCTCTCAGTACATTTCCAGAATTTAAGATAAAATCAAAATGTAATTTACAGTTGAATACACATTAATTCTGATATATTTTTTTTAATATTTAAAATCCATTGCACTTATTTAATCTTCCCACCCTTAACTAAAGTCCTCATTTATGACCATCCGATGGCAATATGCACTTGCTACCCACCTTAGCTATTGCTCAAGTAAATATAAATCTACCTCCTCAGCAGTGTTAGATCCTTTACAAATACAGATACACGAAGAATTTGTGGCACAGCAGCAAATGCTTTGTTTGTCTGTCAGTATGTGAAGGATGTTCCTCCTGCCTCATTGATCTTGTTAGCAAATCCCAGCTCAGTACTGGTCAGCTGTAGGGCAGTGTTAGGGTCTTCAGGCAACACAGACGAAAATGCAGATGAACAAACACAGAGTCCAGTCAATCTCATCTAAGGACTGCCTCGGTCATGCAATCTTGCTGCAGATTGTGATGCTACCTATTCCTCTGTTCTGACTTGTATGATCCCCAATCTCACTGTTTGTTATGCAGATCTGCAAAAATCTTTAAAAACCAGTCTTCTTCCTTCAAAGCACAGAGAATTTTTTCTCTCTTTGTCTCTGAAGGAGATTTCTCCTATTTGCTGTATTTTTAAAGCAGATTTCTACCACACTACAAAACTCAACTGTGCTTGCTAACAATTTAGTTAATGAATCTTCTACATGCCCAAAGTTTTTTTACAAACACAACAGTGTTCTCTCCACACTCTCACTGTTCATGAAATGGATACAAATGCAAGCTGTAGTCCATGGGCAAATCTGATTTGGGTAATTGAGTGCAGCAGGTCTCTAGAAAATGGTTTTCACATCAGATGCAGCAGTGCTGATACATGAAACCTTCATTTTATATATTTGCATTACAGATTTCTATTGTCAAAACACTTAACTGAACAAAAAAGCCTGTTTCTATTGAAGGCTAGGAACACAAAAGCAGCCAGGGAAGGCATTTTTTTGTTTTCTTCCCACACAGATTTTTGAAACAATGCAGTTTTTACATCAGAAAACCATCCAATAACATTTCAGACCCGTGCTGTAAATAGAATTTTCCCAGATTATTTCTTAAAATGTGTACTGGTAACTGATAACAATAGGCTTTCCACAGATCTGCCTGAAATCACATTTAGCAGCAGTGATACCCTGAGGACCTGAGCACAGAGGTGACCATCGGCCCTCTCTGTGCCTCCTGAGATACTCAGGGAAGAGAGGGATGACACCTTTTTACACAGTTTCCATGCCTGCCTTGCTCACCACAGCCCTGCTCAATATCTTCTTTTGCGTGAGAGGTCGAATTAGGGATTTGCAAAAGCAATCCAATAAATGTTTCCTCAGTTTATCTTACACCTTTGGTGTATAAACTTCAATATGAAGGTACTGGAACAAGAGGGGGTGTTTTCTGCTCATTTTATAAAGCCCTGAAATTCTGAATGGTAAGTTTTCCAAGCAATACACAATCATTTTTTTGATTGTTGTCCAGTTAATAACAATAACAAGGAGACATGTTCTGAATCTACTTAGTATTTGATCTTATCATTTATGATTCACACACAGATATCAATTTTATGTCTTAAGCATCATCTGCATGTACATGACGTTTCAATTAATTGAAAAGAAAAAAACTAAAAGGATAGGGGTTTGAATTGTTTGTTTTCCCTTCCTTTTTTTGTCAGTAAATTTTAGTTACATTCTGGATGGCTTTTAAATACGCAGTATTTAACACTGCTGTACTACTGAAGTTGTTTTCAGGAACAGAGAACTGAGAATGTAGATATAGCTTCTGTTACTCATATACTCACTATGAGAAACTCAACTATCTTTTGGGGAATGCACATTTTAATTAAAAAAAAAAAAAAAAAAAAAGAAGAAACATTCTGAATGGACGAGACTTAAAACACAAATCAAAATATACGGTTTGGAAGAGAATCATAGAATCATAGAATGGTTTGTGTTGGAAGGGGCCTTAAAGATCATTCAGTTCCAGCCCCCTACCATGGGTTGTTTGCCACCAACCAGATCAAGTTGCTCAGGGCCTTGAATGCCTCCAGGAATGGAGCATATTCAGGTTATCTGGGCAGCCTGTTCCAGTGTCTCACCACTCTCTGATTAAATAATTTCTTCCTAACATCTAACCTAAATCTTCACTCTTCTATGTCTGGGGGGCCCATACCTGGGCACAGTACTGCAGATGGAGCTTCATGAGGGCAGAGTGGAGAGGAACAATCTCCTCCCTGTCCCTGCTACCACCCCTCTGTTGATGCAGCCTGGGGTAACATTGGCAGTCCAGGCTGCAAGCACACACTGCTAGCTCATGTCCACCTTTTTGTCCACCAGGAGCTCCAAGTCCTTCTGCGCAGGGCTGCTGCGCACGAGTTCTTCTCCCAGTCTGTACACATATTTGAGATTGCCCCAATCCAAGTGCAGCATCTTGCACTTCACATTATTGAACATCATGAGGTTCACGTGCGCTCACTTTTCAAGAGTGATGTTTTGGTTTTGGTTGCATTGTGAATTAGTAATTTATCAGTAAGATTTAATGGGTGTGAAGCAGTGAGAAAACAATTAAATATGCAGGTATAGAGAGAGACTTTCAGTTGCTTATAAAACACCACCAGAGATTAATTTGACTAGGACAGGATGAAGATGAGCATTTAGCAAATCTGTAGCAGTGCTCAGTCAAGTATTAGGATAACAACAAGTAACTCCTTCATTTGCAAACTCTGTCAATTTTCATGTTTGGACATTTAGTTGCTATTTTTTCTAGCTTCTTTCTTTCATATTTCTTGAACAAATTAAGGACAAAGTTCTTTGCAGATGGGATATGGACCATGTTCCATTAAGTCTCTTAATTTACAGAGCAAAATCAACAATGGATCATGTATTAGATGAGGATGCTCAAGCTCAGTCTTCTGTGAAAACAAAACAAAACAAAACACCACTACTCATATATGTCTGTTTTCTTAAATATTGAGAACAAAAATGGCAGACACTCTTTGGAAAGCACATACAATGAATGTTTTTGTCCCTTATGTACTTAAGAAAATTAATAATAAATTATTGTATCCTTATATCAAATTAATTGCGTTGTATGCTACCCAAATTTCTTTTCTTACAGGTTTTGATACATTAGTGTGTGGAATTGATCAGAAAAATAAGATTTTGATGTTTTATATTTAAGGTTTTCTATTAAAAATTGGTCTACATTGCACAAAAGTATTAGGGAGAGGGAAGCGAGAATTAATGTTTAATTCCTATTTATTTTATTCATATCAAAAGGTGTTAGGAGTACAGAAGATGTACTTAATGAATCAAGTTTGTTAATCAAATTTTTTTGTAATCAAGTTTCGTAGCTGTGGCATAATTATCCTCAAAAATAACATGAGTACAACTAATTAAAGATTCACAATTTTCGATTGTTTTCATTGTTTATTCCACATAAAATGAGGAAAAATCACAAAATCACAGTATTTTCCAACTGGAAATCAAATATTCAAGGGAGCTACCCAGATCCTATACCAATATTTACCTTATTTAAAAGTCCCTGATACGTACATTCTTCCAATATTATTTTAATGCATTCATTTTACTGATAGTAGTTAGGCTCATATGCTAAATCAGCAGTTTGCAGCCTCGAGGGCATCACTGGAAACTCTCCAAGAGCCTCGGGGCTGCATGTAATTTGCATACACATTTACTTGAATGCATATCCTGTTGTATTTGAAATATTACAGATCCAACAGATCCAATACTTCTCTTGTATGCTCATTTTAGATGCTTTTTCCTATGAACATTTCTCTTCAGATGCACTGACAGCTGTTAAGTCTCCCTATTAACATGCATATTAGGATGACGGAGTGTGAGCTCCTTGTATTGGATAAAATCCTCTAAACTTATGGAAGCATAATATAAATAAAGCCAGCAAAGGTTTTTCTTTCTTTTTGTGTTATCTTTAACGAGCAATATTCTCAGCTCCTCCTGTTCAGTGTTGTTCTTGCCTGTGTACAGCCATACTAATTTGAATCTATTGAAGATCTAATCATAATCAGAGGTCCAGGGGAAGGTCAAACGACCTACAACCCAGAACTATCCAATGACTGTAATCAATATGATCAATCTCTTCCCTTCACCTGATTGATGGATGATGTAAACAAGACTTGAAGTTCACAACTTTGCTTAGCACGTTCTGTGATTCTAACAGTGTGTTTCGTTGCTGCCCAGTGGCAGAATGACCTATACTACTCTGAGATCAAGCACTCATCCTCCTAACACTTGGTTAGGAGGCTTTTTTAGTTTTGGGTAGATTGGATAGGGCTATGCATAGTATCCCAACTTTTTTCTGCTCTCTTAACAGCTGGGAGACAGTAGTATAAGCTCCTACACAAGTGACCCTGAGTCCTGTTTGTTAGATGCCACTGTCAAACTACCTCTGTGATCAATGAGAGTTAGCTCACACCACTACCTGCCCCTGTCTAGGATTTGCAGTGCTGTGTTGAGAAGAGCAGGGTGCATTACAGGACCATAATTGTGAGGCTGTGCTAATCGCTTGCTGAGTGAAGTTATGCAGAAAAGATAAGAAACACATTGACAGTATGGAAGATTAAATATTATGGAATAATATTGCTACATGTTGCAAAGGGATAAACACATTTATGTCAGGCAGTTATAACACTGATGCTTAATAAAACGAAGTGCTATACTAGCTGTGTTTTGGAGGAAATCTTCTTATGTCCCAGAACAGATCTTATTTCTAAGGAAAATGATTCAGGGCATTGGGGAAGGTAAATAGTGTAGGTGTTAGCTTAGGGTCCAAGCAGCTGAAGGACAGCTACGTTGCATCAAAAGAACAGGAGGGAACAGAACAGATGCATAAATTGAATTTTCCAGCAGCTATTTACAGCCAGATTACAGCCCATTTTTTCCATCTGAGTGAGAATGAATAACCATCCGTGAGGATCTGCCCTCTCGTTTCAATTAAATTTTATTGTGCAATTTGCTTTTTCTTTCCCCAAAACACTTTTTTTTTTCTTTTTTTTTTTTTTAACTATTAGAAATTTAAGCACTTTGTTTTCTTGGAAAACTGTAGATTACAAATAGTGTATAAGAGGGATCTATTGTAATGGTAAATATATCTGATTACCTATAATTAACCCATGAACAACTCACGGTAGGCTGCAAGAGAGGAAACTGAAATGTAATGAAATTAGCTTTTCACTCAAAACTCATTCTGAAATCCAGACCTTTTGTTTGTCTGCTTGCTTCTTTGTTTGGTCTGAAAAAGCTTGCCTTCTTCTTTTTGTTTTCTTTCATATCTCCTATTTGAGTATGCTTTTCTGTGGCTTCAACTAATTGCTGTAATCAAAAGTGGAAATGCTGAATAGCTAAAGACTCATTCTGTTGTCAAATTCCTGAAGAATCCTAAACATTTTCACAATTTTTCTTTGTTGCCAAATTTTGAAGCTTTTGAAGTTTAGATCTTGAACTCTTCTTGCCGAATATTTTTCTTTTTAGTTTGTGGTAAGGATTTAAGACCCAAGCCTTGTAAGTGACCAGAATTGAGGAAGCTCAAAGATTCGTGCCCAGGAGGAGCTTTAACTTGTAAAATTACAGTTAGAAACAGTGAGCTGAAAATGCTTAATGTATCAGTTTTCTGTTGACTCCATTGAAGAAGTTAAATAGTAAATGTGAGTTTAATTAAACACACTAGGGAAGTAAAAGCCAGAAGACACTGTCCCTCTTCAGAAGTTTGTATCTTCTGCATTAGGTATTTATGGTGATATTAATTAATCATTTCAAAGGAAAGCCATGAATCTTTTGTCTTGAGGTGGCAAACTCCCATTAAATTTTGCTGAGAATTCAGTACTTCTGCAGGCTACTTTGAAAATCTCACAGTTTGTTAGAAGCTTTACAACTCAACTATGTGTATGCATAGGTATAAATGTTTAAGTTTAAATTATTATCTTATCTTACCAGCCCAGTTGGGAACTGTATTTTGGTTTCTGATTTCCACTACGTTTTGAGCATCACCTTCTTCCTAAGGGCCTTTTAGTAATGTGAGCTTAGCTGATATTCTGTTCTTCGAGCCTGGCTAGACTGTGCCATGCTTCATGGCACAGAGGCTAGTACATACAGCTAGCATCAACAGAACTTGTACATTAACAAAAATGTGAAATACTGAACATGACATGACAGTAGCACTGTAATGCTGCGCTGAAAAAATTACATTGCATTTCTCAACAGAGTTTATTTGCTAAGGAGCGACCCTGAACTTCCCTTCCTTGTCTGAAGCTCAGTCTCTGGTATCTCTGACATCTTGGTTCCACATGCTGCTGCACAGCACTGAATATGTGTTTGTAAAATTGAACTATCTAAGGCTTTGTATATTTATGTCTGGGAGATGTTGGAGATCTTTGGACCAAATTATCCACAGATGTTACAAAATATCATGAGTGCTATGTGTAGGCCATTAAATAATTCTAAGAATACACAAAATGTAAAGATCAAGGAATAATTGCCATATAATTTTTTGAGCGCTTAAAGCGACGAAATGAAAAATAACTTTAATTCACTTGGACAATGGAGTTCTAATTAAGTAGAAACTCCATAACTGCTTTCCCTCAAAGGTAGTGTGGAGGTCAGTTCTTCATTTGGTGTAAAAGAACACAATTACTTTGAGAATCTGACCCTCACTATCCAAGACAGTAAGAGAAATGGGGGGGGGGGGGGGAGGGGGGGGAGGAACTAGCAAGTTAATGCAATCACATTTTACTAAACACTCACAGAATGCATACTCAGCAACATAATTGGCACAGTGCATCACAGCAGCTGCAACACAATGTACTTTAGCAGCCTCTAATACAGACCACATTGTCTCATTATATTTTCGATAAAGTGCATAGAAGAATGTGTGCAACGAGTTATAACATTGCCACCTAGTTGGTCACACAGCATGAAATATCTTCAAAGCAACAAAATAGCACATATTGCAGATGCTAGGACAGATCTTTCAGAAAGACTTCAGATAATTATCCTATGGAGAACGAGATGGGAAGAGGGTGGAGAAGAGGAGAGGAAAAGACAGGAAAGGAAAACTCCAATCTGAGACAGGCTGCAAAAAGACAAATGTAAACAAGAGTCTTTAACAGCTTTCACACAGCTCTTGCCATCATTTAAAAAGTTCTTCAGATCCTTCCCTTCCCTCCCCTCCCCTCCCCTCCCCTCCCCTCCCCTCCCCTCCCCTCCCTCTGAAACCAAAGGAAAACAGTCAGAAAATTAAAGAAGGACAGTTTTGAATGAAAACATTGCAAGATCAAAAGTGAAAATATTGATACATACATTAAAGGTGGAGCATTCAAGGATTAATTTTGAGGCAGTCAGATTTTCATGGATTTCTATTTGGTCTTTGGTTGTGCAGTGGTTTGTGTGTTGGCTGAGCAATGTAGTTCTGAACTCTCTAATTGACAGCTGCTGCCTGAAAGCAGGTCAGAAAACATCAAGAAAGGGCTATAAAATTTGGAGAATCTTCCCCTACCTCTGAACCCAAGGAAATAATGGATACTACATATCAACAGCGTGTATGAAGACGAGGTCAGATTAGGAAGAATATGTCAGGATAATGGAGTCTCAGAAGAGTCAGAAGCAATAAGCTTTCAGAAAAATAAGATAATGAATAATAAAAGATTTCAGTATATGTATTGTTTTTCAAATGGAATTTTAAAGATATTTTCATATATTTTGCTGTTATGAGTTACAATTAAAACTGCTGTATCCCTCTTGAAACTGTTAATTTAATGGTACAACACACCTCTGAAAATATCCATCATGTTTATATCTTTAAGAGGCAGCTCGTTATGAGAATTGCATCATTGCTTTCTTCTGCAACTCAGAATTATTTCTACCTTCAGGGCTTCACACAGCACATCAGCAGGGTTTAAATTTCTACAGCATAACTATAATGAAAGCTCTAGAAACATAATGCTTATAATGTCAATATAGGCAGTGACAGAAGCTGGCTTTAAGAAAAAAATTCTTTACTCATTCAGAACATTTTCTGTGATTACTGTGTTTTATTTTCAGCTCTTTCACATCTGAAATGATAGTATTTTCATCATTGTTTTATAGATTTTATTACTAAATTAAGAGTTCAAAATGAAAGTATTTTTAATTTTGAGTTGTGCAATTTTAACCTTATTCAATAAAGAAGTTCTACTGAAGTCAATGAAGCCAGTAAAGTTTCTCTATGCGCAGTTTGATATGGCTGAGATCAAGGTTTTTTCCATACAACCTCAACCACAATCTTCTTATCAAACTATTTTTCATTTTCTTTCTATAGATTACCCAAATTAATACTGTTTCCCAGGAAATAGTTACTGCATTTCAAATTGATGCAGTACTCCTCCATTGATATTTTCTTTCTGAAAAAATAAAATGAGAATACCATAGCAGAACTATACTGCCTTAGCTATACGAGCTCAATTTGTTTTCCTAACAGTCATAATAAACCTGCTAAATGGAGGTCACAGTCTCCTATCTAGTAGATTTTTAAGAAAATATATCTTCTCCATGAAGAAATCGAGCTTTGAAAATGAAAATAATTCCTTGTTCTTCCTTTGACTTTTCATGAAATCCTTAATGTGCAAAAAGTAATTGGTGATAAAGAAGTACAGAGAACAGATTGAAGATATACAGTAATAATTTTTCTGCCATGCAATTCTAGTCTCTTTTAGTAGACTTTATTCTTAATCTTGTTAAGCATTTGAAATATGACATTCACAGCAATGTTGAGCCACATATATTGTTGTAGGAAATAAATAATATATATAAATAATATATGTATTATATAATATATAACGTTATATAATGCAAAGCAATTTATATCTTTGGTTAAAGTACAGTGATAAGATGTGTGGGTCTGCTTTTCTTTTTCTGTTTTAGAATAAACATGAGGAACTTTGCTCTTTTAATTTTTGATCTTTGCTGGAAAATGGTTATTTGGCAATGCTTTCCGTTTGCATTAAAAATAGCACTGGAATTTTTTCATCATATACAATCAGTTAATGATTACAGTATTTGTTTGGTTTATTATAGAGATTTTTACCTAGAACAGTGTGAATATTCATAACTTGATCAAATTTAGTCTCAGAGAAGAGAAAGGTTCAGTGTATTTGCACTTGCCTTGTTTAAACTCACCTCACGCTTTCAGGAAGTTGACCTAACATAGCAAGTTGATATCCCAAATAAAAAGCCTTCTTTCCAATCTTTCTTCCCTGGTGCTTCCTCAACTGCTCTGTCTGTCTGAATCAATCCTGTCAACACTGGCACTGCTGCCTGAACAGTAGCATCTGGAACAGAAATAAGAAATCTGGGAAGATGTACCCATGAGTAACTTCCCTATGAAGATTAATTACAGTAAATTATAAGTATCACTTTTCTGACCACCAGCATGTACACTGTCTTATTTATTTCCACCCCCTCAGCCCCATAAAGATTTTCTTAACATCCAAGCCTGTAGAAGTACCTTGGATAACCCAGAGCCTAAATGTTACTGAGATTTCCTATATCTCGTGAGAATCTCACAATTTAAGCCATCACAACAACCTGGGTGATATAAAAGCCATGGCTCAGTTATGGAATTAAGCAGCAGCACTCACAGTCTTGCAATGTGAATAGAGTTGGCAAGTCTTAGTGGCCTACTTTGAATAAGAATCATATTATCTGTATCTGTGTACTATGCATGTCATATAGATAAGTTTAATGCATCAAAATTTGGATTCAGATTCCAATCTCAAACATTCTCCATATGTTTTTTTATAAATTTGTGAGTTTTAAAGACAAAAGATTGCTTTTGCCGCAGATTAAATTACATAATAGTCCTGGAACAGTGTAACTAATCAAACTTACAGAGCTATTTAGCTGAACTATTCAGCTAAGGAGGAATTCATATTTTCATATTTGCATATTTCTACAACCATTTTAGCTTTTAGTTAAGAGTTTCCCTTTAATTTGAAAAGCTGAGAGGTATTTAATGATTAAATTATACATTAGTTGTTATTGATAACTTGGTGGTTAGGCTGGAAAATGTATAATAAAGTGTATCATAAAACCGGTAATTTTGCAAAAACTGTATATTGAGAATTGGCAGTACCAATGAGAGGGCAAAAGTGTTACAGCCATTTACCAGAGGGAATGAGTGAGTAGGAAGCAAGAAGGACAGAACCTAAAAATAAATCCCTGATAACATACATATGACCCAGACGGAGAGCAAACCAGCAGACATGCATATTATGGACAGTAATGTGATTTCTTTTGAGAGGTTGGAATGACAGCCCCATAAGCGGTGGTTTGACGGGAGCATGGTAAAATAAAATGGACGTGTAAAACGTCCTGCTTCAGCCATCAAAGTATGTGGGGGGCAGAGTTAGGAACTGTAGTGCTACGGACATCAAGAATAAGTCAGTAGCTTAGTTGCACTGCACTCAAGGGGAGGAAATAAAAAGCCTGGGGATAGCTTAATTTAGTATATTTTGAAGGATTATACAAAAAAAGCAACTAAGTTTTAAACTTACACGGAAATATTTAAACATGGGTAGGATCTCTTTGTAAAGTCTGGATCTTATTTAACCTGCCCTTATCGCTCTGATTTTTAGGCTTTAGCTTTAATTCTTTTTATTCTGTTTATATTTCAAGTCCTAATGTTAACCTTTAGCAAATATTTTTATAATTTCATAAAAATTATTTTTTTCTTCAAATTTAACATATGTAATTTTATAGCTGGCCACATTAAGGTGGTCCAAAAATTGTCTAAAGATCATTTTTACAATGATCCTGACCTTTTTTTTCTTGTGGCTTCAAAATAGAAGATTTTGACTTTGTATTCTGATTCTGGAAGGAAGGACTTGCATTTTTTGGGTACATTTTTCCCATCTTAAGAAAATGATTTTATATCCAGCTGCAGTACAATTATTACTCATAATATCTGATAGCCTTAGGAATTACAAAGTGGTTCTGTCTTTGTAAAAATGAATGGGGATGCAGTAAAGAATCTGAGTATGCCCAGCATGGTACATAGGATCTGAGCAAATAATGGAAAGTCCTTGAGTGGGTTTTGCAGTTGGGCAAAACAGTCTCCGTTTACAGTAGGTGCCCCAGGATTCCTTTGGAGATGTTCCCTATTGTATAGAAATTGTAATGTGTTTGGAAGAGGAACGAGGACTCTGAAGTAGGTTGTGCTTCAGTACAGCTTCTTTTTTTGTGTTTTTGTGTTCTGCAGATACTTTGCAATTTTTTTATGCATGAAATGCTATTTTAATTTGTAACCTGTTCTGTGCTCTTTGTTTCTAATTTTATCTTATAAGCAGAATACACAGATTTCATTTATTCTTTATAGCTCAGCTGTTGCCCTAGCCAACAGAAGTGAAAAAAATAATAGAAGCATTCATATAAGTAAGATGTAGGGAAGCAGCACTATCTAAGCGTAAGCTAAAACAAAAGGTTCCGCTTTTATTGCATCTTTTCTAAGGTGTACATTACTTTTCCAAAAGAGAACTGCACTCTCGCACGTTTCTGAAAACTAGTTAGAAGGAAAAATGAATGCCTATCGTCTCTGTGTAAGGCTGAAAGTGCAGGTAATAAAGGCTCTTGCACTGGTCCCAGACAGCCTCGGTTCATGGGGACTTCCCCATTGCTTCAGATACAGATGCAGAGGAATGTGGCATCTGACACACGGTGTAAATTCAACTACACTTGAAAAGGGAAAATCATGGCTCCAAGTGTCAGACATGTCAGTGTTGCCAGTGATTTCAGCATGGGGAATTCCTCACTTTCAAGTTCCAAAGCCACAGAATTGTTGCATGGTTTGCAGAGTCAGAGTTATAGAACAGTGTAATCATCTTTTCCTCCTTCCTCCATCTCTACCTTAATTATCTTTAGAAGGCTGTTTAACTTATGTACGTGTTCTGCTAGCTCAGAACTGACACAGCCCTGGCAGGTTCAGTTTCTTCTCTATTTTTTTTTCTGTGGCACAGCATAAATTCAGAGGCTTGTTTTGATGTTCTTATAGGTCCTCCTAGAATTAACAGATAATAAATTGTTCTCTGAAGTTGTGGAGAAGAGACTTGATAGATGATTGCTTCCTATCAGATGAAACTAAACAGTTAGCCTTAAAAAAACCACCGTCTTGTATAAAAACCTGCAAGTCCTTATTCCACTTTGTCTGGTTAATGAAAGTCGTGCAACTTATTTCATTTGCTAGCAGATTAAGTTTACTGTCTCTGAGATAAATATAAGATAAGAGACATTCCAGGCCATCTGAGTTAGTGGGCTCTTTGAATGAAAGTCAGACCTATACTAACAGTATGGACAACGCTAAGAGAAAATGTGCAGAAAATGTTATATGCCTATAGGATACGGCTTTAGAATGTTCGCAAATCCAAAATAAATAAATAAATACTTCCCCTCCCAAAACATTATTCCAAATCCTGACATTGTGTTTTCTGTTGGTTTATCTAAGCCTCTCTTAAACGTTCATCTAGCTGCTAGCACGACAAGCGTCAGTACTTGGAACATTCAGATGATTTGTGTTATTTCAATTATACACTAATTAGTGGAAGCCCTACTATGCTCAATGACACACAAAGGGCAACAGAACAGTAACTGTAGCAATTATTCTCTGCTAAAAGAAGGTGCTGAAAGAAAAGTGCTTTTGTGAAAAAAATTGCAGAATCTAGGGAGAAAAAAAAAAAAAAGAAAAAAAAGTTGCTTGAGCTTACATGGCAGAGGTTTTCATTGTGGAGAAGATGGCAGAAGGTTCTCCATACACAGAGCAGAAGCTGCCTGCAGCCTGTGGGGGAGGGATGGGGGGAGATAGACAGCATTTGCGACCCTTCTATTCAATATCAAGGCCACATATGCACTAGGTTTTGTAGCCCAGAGGTGCGATTCACCCTTTATAGACATCTGCCTACCATCATGAGATGATCCATGCCCCTTGCAGCACTACTGGAAGATGTTGTATTCCAGTTGACTCTTACATCTGATTACTGATAATGTGTAATTACTCTAGGGAGTTCTATTATTTGTGGAACTGCCAAATACCGTTACTATGTAATTTATTCCACTGAATGATTTATGGATGAGAGGACTTAGTGTGAACAATAATCTGGCTTTACCTAATGGTTCCTTAGCTATATTGAATGAGAAGTACAGTTTTTTCCTCTTCCTCAGACAATCCTCCAAAATATCAAGCCACTCCAGTATTTGCTTTGGATTTCTTCTCCCTGCACAACTTTGTTCATCCTTCTATTGCACCAGTCATTCAGAAGAGAACTTCTTCCATCACTAACGTCACACATATACAAGGAATTTCTTCTAATTCACTATTTTAATGTTTAGAGTTGGCAATAGGAATATGAATACAGCTTTCTGTTTTGATTTTCCTAGCATTATCTCATTCTCCTTTATGCTGGCTTAGTTGTTTTCCTTAGAAGCCAAATACATTTTCAAAGAATCTTCGTAAAGAGGACAGTCCTTTATGCAAGACAGTGCACTGTCTCTGCCTGGGCATGTAGCTAGGCATATTAGCTATGTGCAATAGAAAGGACCCACCAGGACCAAAATCTCTGCAGAAATGTGTTCCTTTTTTATTAGGAAAGCCTTCTATAGGCTTAATTATTGTGGACAAAAAAAAGTACAGTTTCCCAGGGAAATACTACCCACTGATATCACAAGAATTCAGCTCTGCTTAAGTGCTGGGAGGTATGTTCTCTGTGCACTTGTAATCGGGTCATTATCACCATGGTTATGAGTTTTTAACTGACTGAAAACTGTAGGCATTTTCCTCATTAATACCAAATGTTACGGCTTATTTCTGGGAACTGAAAGCCCTGCTGCCCAGGGAAACCTGTGCTGTGATAATTTTTGAAAACAATGCACTTGAGAATAGCCTGCTTGGTTTCTGTCAAATGGTTTTACACATATTTTGTTTACTGGTTCTTATGGGCTTTTAGTTGTTAAATAACTTTGGTCTGTTGTATTTTGCTTTGTGAGTTAGTGTTCTTCACAGACTATGGGTCTAGTTCTTATGAAACAAGTGATTACAGTGCTCTTTGTTCATCTGCAATCACTTCTGGACTATGCTTGCATCTTAAAAAATTCTTTGCATTTACATTTTAACATGCCCTCTCCTGTTTTTGCCTTATTTTTTATTATACGCCTTCAGGCAAAACACTTCAACTGTGATCTTGAGGCTGAATATAGCCATACTTCTGTGTTTGGAAGATAATTAAAGAAGTGCCATTTCCTTTCCAGTGTTGCTTCTATCACTGCAGTTTTTTTTCTGTCACACACAGAACATGCAAAATTGTCAGTGATTTTATTAACAGGTGGATCAAGACAGAAGTATCACATTTGGGAGTAACTTTCTTAAGTGATTTTGTATGACTGGTCCTTAGAAAAAAAATATAAATAAAAGCAGCTTATGGATAAACTCTTTCCCATTCTGCTTCTGTGCACACCTACATACACCACATGCTGTCACTCCCATAATCAAAACAACAGTTATCACTACCTGTGTCTTGCATCATCCAAGTGAAGAATAAACCTTCATGAACAAAATGGCACACCATAATTACACAGACACTAATCTTCTTTACATTGTGATGTCAAGAGCCGTAAGAATAAAAGAATGAATAAGAATTGTTTCTGTAGGTCTTCCATTTCATAAGGATTTATGAAGTGGGATTGCTTTATAGACAGACGGTTGAAAATTATAATAGAATATATAAAAAAATGGGTCTTTGTAGATAGAATTTCATGCATATATGCTGAGTAGAGTCTTTCAGAACTAGGACAAAATTCATAACAACCTTCATCCCTTTTTTTCTGTCTTCTGGCTATTTATCTTGTTTAATGTACACACCTGTCTTTATTGTTATATGAATTAATAAGGATTTCTTATGTGAGGTGGGTATGCAACAAAAAATAAGATTTTATAAAGGAATTTTTAATCACTTTTGGGAGAAGGAGGAAACTTGAGGATTATGGGTAAATTGTCATTCTCCCCACTTCCCAGCCAAATCTGATAGCCATGCAAGAATCTTTACACTGATTCTGGATGATTAAGCAAAAAACAAGCTAAATCTGGCCCCAGTATAAATACTGAAAACTGCCAAATGTGTGCAGGGAAGAGAGATCCTGACTTGATCTCATTTCCTTGCACTGTTGGCACTCTGCTAAGAGATTTGGCTGAAGCCAGTTCTGTGTGTTCTCTCCACAGGCTGCTGGCATTGCAGAGGATCTCATTTTCCATTGCCAGGAACACTTGTTCAAAGTGACAGAAAGGTGCCAGTGAATAGCCCAAGATTTCACATTACTTTGTGAAAATGTTAGGACTTGGAAAATACAAAACAATGTGAAGATATCATGATCCAGTTGCAGCCATTCACACGTGCTGGTGTAAGAGCACCAGGTGATCCTAAGCAACATGAACTTTCATGGATTATTTCAGCAAATCTCTATATTGCTTTCAAATGAGATTATTGAAATAGAAGGATTCCTTCTGTTCAGAAGCGTTATTGCTAGATGTCTACTGCTCGGTGGAGGTTCATATTTTGGAAAGGAGCTCTTTGACCTTAGAACTTAGGCTTATTCTCCAGGAGATTTGGCATAGAATATAATACTCAAAGTAACAGATGACAGAATCACCTTGTCAGAGACAAATCAACAAATAGAGGTAAATGCCAAAGACATCTAGGATGGCAAAGCAAAGAGAGCAAGGAAGTTCCAACAAAGTAGCTGGGAGCAGCTTGTTGAGGTGGATGATGGAGGAATTGGTTGTATTTTGGCAGTAAGGGAAAGCGGGAAGATATCCCACGGCCAACATTTTCTGCTACAGCTCTGCTTGTTTCATTTTTACTGTCCTCTTTCTGCTTGGACTGGATACTAAGTAGAAAGAATCAAAAGCCATGAGTTTTCAACACCGTTCAATCCACTTAAAAAAAAAAGAATAATAGTGAGATTGTGGTGTACCCACTTGTCTTCAGGATTTAGGATTTTATTTTTCTACTTACACAGGCTAAAATAATCATTGAGATACTGCCTTGCTGCCAGCCAGCCCTCTGGGCATCACAGCAGTGCTTCAAAGGTGGCAGCACCTCCTTTTCTCTTGCTGAGAAACTGAATTAGGCCCCTTTTTTTTTTTTTTTTTTTTTTTTTTTTTTTTTTTTTTAATTTAGGGTAGCATTTAAAAATAAACCTGCTTTTGTAATTGTTTCATAGACAGTTAAGAACCATCTACATAATCCATAAATTATGTGGACCACTTGTCTTTATTATTGTTGATGCTATTATTCTTAATAATGTATTTACTTTTTTAACAAACTACTTGTGTTAACAAGCACAATCCTCAGCTGTTAAAATAATGCTCTATTTGTGGCAGTTATTGCTGTATTTTGATCCTATGATTACACCCCTGATCACAACAGGCAGGATGTGACCTAACCTTATGTTAGACCTTTCCTAGATGGAAAATATTGCACCTCATCAAAAGTTTTTACTTCTAAATCTTGCTTTGCTACACAGAAAAATTCCATTTTTTACCATGATTTCAACAAGGAATTGCCATGCCCAACTGGGGTGGTACCAGATCTGGAGTTTGGTGGCCCTGCATGTGGCAAAGAAGCTGGAAACTTGATGATCCCTGGGGTCTCTTCCAACACAAGGCATTCTGTGATTCTATGATTCTATGATTCCATGATTCTGTGTGCACAATTTTCATCAGTGAAAATCTTAATCTCCATTTTTATAAACTGTATTTGTTAAATTCATTTTTATTTCCACAGTATGAAGAAATAAATCATCATTACACGTTTATTAGCTAAAATATTGGTAGTGGTGCCCTGCTATCAAAATTGCACTCTCCAAAGTTTGTTGTACTGGTGAAACATTTGCAGTCTTTCTTTTCTCGTATAAAATAATCTATTTCATCTTAATTAAGTCTGAAATATACAGACAGTTGAATTAAAGGGAAATTTTATGAAACAAGCTTCTGAACTCTTCAGACTGTTTTGAATAACGCAGCAAATGCTTTTCCATTCCCTTACCATCAGGTAACAGAAACGCGGACTGGTCCTCTTGGCTGCAGTAACTATGACAACCTAGATTCTGTCAGTTCTGTTCTGGTTCAGAGTCCTGAAAATAAGATTCAGTTGCAAGGTATGTAGGTGTAATTTCATTAATTTGTTTTGGAACAGGATGACATTCATCACGCTATTTGTTTTTCTTTTTTTCCTCCTCATAAAAGGTCATTATCTTTTCTTTGTGTGTGTGTGTGCAATAGCTACATTTTAGGCAAAGTGAAGGAAATGTCAATAACTCATGTTGTCTTTCAAATCGAAAAAATTTCTTTACCCATCAGAAAATAATCTGAATAATGCTGTTAACATTTTGCATCTCTACTTAGCAATGACTTGCTCACCTTTCACAAAGCCCAAATTCCAATAACTTCTACCAAGCAAGGAATGACATTTCCTGTGCTTAGCCTGCTTTGCACATTTTGAGTAGTAACCCACTGTCCCACTGGAATGAACAGATTCACCAGAGGAACAGGGCAGATTTGCAAAGTCCTTGAGTAATGCAAAGTGCAAAGGCTCCTTTGGGACTTATAAGAAAACCTGTAAGGTTAGATATCTCACTCGTTAGAAGAACGTGTAAAATGGTATCACTTCTGATTCATTTTTAATAAATTGCAGTAAGTGCATATCTGCATGTTAGGCACCTAAACATTGTTGAAAGTGAGCCTCTAGTAATTGTCTTAATTTTTGTTTGTTCATTTTCAGTTAAACAAATTCAACGCGAACAACTTTCAATTACTGCTGTGAAAACAGACTAAATTCTCTATGATTTATATGTTTATGCCTAACTGTACATTCAAGGACAGAAGAGTATGGGTCTTAATTAAACAGTTATTTCAAGCTGTAAAAGTTACTGATATTGGTTTATACATGAGTTGGACATATAGAGTGAAGTTGTTGCTGATTATTAAGATTGGCTGCTAGGGAAAAATTACTTGTTTAGTACATCCATGTTTGGTTTTTTTTGCCTTTCCTCTCTCTTTCCATTAGGTGGGAAGGGTGCAAAAGGGCATGATTTCATTGAAAATATATTTATTTTTCAAAAGAACTTGTCATTTTCACTGCAATGCAGTGAATAGAATGTATCCATAAATCATTCACTGTTTTTAAAGGTCTCCAGAATTTGCACGATATTTGTCAGTTAAAATTTGGAAATTAATCTTTGCTGCAGTCAGAGAGCCGTTTGACACATGCCATTAGATTATCATGAGAAATGTAGTAACACAACTGCTACAACTATTTCATGCTTATCATATAGAAATTGAACAAGACAGGGCTGCTTATTTGGGCTTTCTTTTTCTATCAGAATTCTAAGTTTTTTTCAAAAATACATTTGTACATTGAGGAAGTATACTATGGTAGCAAGAGTTTTACACGTTTTGATATAAAGCAGAGAAAGGCACAAACAGACCAGCTTTTAATAATGTTGTCATGCATCTATAATATGGCTTTCTACCTGGAAAGATTATAAAATTACTGTTACAGATATATTTTTATTTACCTAATATTTAGGAATAAATCTCTATGAAATTGTTCAAGTGCTTGTGTAAGACAAACGTATCTCACAAACTACCAGTATACTGAGAAATAAGCTTCACTTTTTCCAGAGAGATTCTATTTGCTTCAGAGTAATCACAACTGACAAATCAAAATTTACAGTGTACTTCACTGGTTGGTTTTGTTCATGTTTTTTTTTTTTTGTTTTGTTTCGTTTTTTTTCCTATCAGTTGATTGTTATAGCCAAAGAACTAATAGTTACAGGTAATTAACAAAGTTTCTATATAAAATTACAAATTCCCATCATTGAAATCATGTAAAGAATGGTCAATTGTTTTCAGATTAATAAAGTTCTGGTCAAAAATATTCTAAATTTTTTATTCTGATACCTCAGTACAGCATATGTTTTTGCAAGACCTCTACATTTCATGGCATGGTAAAGTGTGAAAACGCTTTGCAAAGGGATTTGAGACACAGCAGAAGAATTTTAATCAACAAACATCCTTCCCTTCTCTATGCTAAACCTTTCGTAGAAATGAATTCTTTGAATGAATGAATTCTTTTTCTCAGGATTTTATATACTTACCCAGAATATCCAGCAGGCTGTCTCATAGTAATTTGAAATCCCTTAGGAGAGGAGGCATCTATTTGAAAACAGCTGCTTTTAGCTGGTTCTGATGCATGCTGAAGTCAGAGAACTTTCTGTAGGTGATTGATCAGGTCCCATCCTGCAGGGTCTGCTTGAGGTACTGGCAGATGAAATAGGAGTAAACCACTTTATAAATCCATACACTCAAAAAATCAATAGCAAAACTGTTCTTTATTTGATTTTGCACAAAATGACATAGTTTCACTTCATATGGAATCATTGCACACATTTTTCTAAAACACTTGGTAAAAAGGCTGTTGTATGTCAATGTTTAGAAATGAAATATATGGCTAATTTTATTTTCCTAAAATTCCTTCTAGCTCAATTTACCAATTCTTCTTAGCCTGGGTCTACAGAAGCATGGAGAAATAACTAGAGTAATTTGAACATATCTATATTTCAGGTGTATCTACTTGTGTCAAAGCCAACATGGAAAATAAGTCCAGTGTTTACCTCCAGATCTTTTTTCTGCTTGTACAGCTTCCTTACTTCCACTGTTGCTGTCTTCAAATCAGATTTCCCTTTAACACTCTCAAAATTTATGTTAGCTTCTAGTATAAGTACTGTGATTTATCTGCAGGTTTCCATAGTGAAAACTTCTTACAGCTGAGGCTCTTCATTCAGTCTCCTATCAGGGAGAAGTTGATGTATTCCACTATTTCTGCTTTTGACAATTCCCCCACAAAGAAATACACTAGTATATGATCTGAGGAATACAGGTTAGTAGCTATTGGAATGAATGTTCCACACTAAGACGGAAGTGTAAGATAAATAGTGGGTGCTCCAAAAGTAATGCCTCCTATATTATTATGTTGGTCCACAGTGTCAGAGGCTAATGTTGGTAGTATAGCAGTAGAGGCTGAACCTTTCCACCAACATTCTGTTATATTTTGTGGCTGTGAAACAGGTGGTAGAAGAGGAGTCTGACAGGGGTCAGACATGGAAATGCATAGGAAGTACAAGTGTAGAACTGAATTTCTCATGCAGAAAAAATGGCATCTGTTGACTTTTACTGATGCTTGCTGAGTGTTGATGGAGACCAAACGGTGAATGTGAGCACAATGAGGGATGGGTGTTGTGGTTCAGCAATGGTGACAGCAACGTGAAAGATCAGCCATGCTCTGAGCAGTAAAGCGCAGCTGTCACACCACAAAATGGAGAGCATCTCAATCAACTCATCTGCATAAGTTGGTGAATTATGTCCAAAAAACTTTGTACAAAGGTGAAGATTGGTTTCAGTACATTGGAAACCATGGTGCAGCATTGAAATATCACAAAGTTTGCACCAGTTGGGTCCCAACAGAAGAAATGCCATATGCAAGTTTGTCGGGATTTATTGAAC